>NC_138370.1:82464351-82470285 GCF_054177405.1 Leptonychotes weddellii
GTATTTACCCCAAAGACACAGATGTAGTGAAAAGAAGGGCCATATGCACCCCAATGTTCATAGCAGCAATGTCCACAATAGCCAAACTGTGGAAAGAGCCGAGATGCCCTTCAACAGATGAATGGATAAAGAAGATGTGGTCCATATATACAATGGAATATTACTCAGCCATCAGAAAGGATGAATACCCAACTTTTACCTCAACATGGATGGGACTGGAGGAGATTATGCTAAGTGAAATAAGTCAAGCAGAGAAAGTCAATTATCATATGGTTTCACTTATTTGTGGACATAAGGAATAGCATGGAGGACATTAGGAGAAGGAAGGGAAAAATGGGGGGGGGAATTGGAGGGAGAGATGAACCATGAGAGACTATGGACTCTGAGAAACAAACAGGGTTTTAGAGGGGAGGGGGGATTGGTTAGCCCGGTGATGGGTATTAAGGAGGGCACGTACTGCATGGAGCACTGGGTGTTATACGAAAACAATGGATCATGGATCACCACATCAAAAACCAATGATGTATTGTATGGTGACTAACATAATAAAATTAAAAACAAATAAACAAAAACAAACAAACAAACAAACAAAAACAACTGTAGCTCTGGGATTCAAACCGAAGCAATCTGGCTCAATAATTTAGTCCCTTATCTACAATACTTTTTCATATATACTTTAATCAAGTGAATATTTTCTATACTAAGAAAGGTCAACTGTTTTTTTTTAATGGAAGCAAAGTAAAAATCTTAAAACATAAGAAATGTAAGCAAATTATACAGGAATATTTCTTGCTAGTTATGGCCACATTGAATTATTGAGGGAGATTGGTGAATCTAATTTTTGGAGGTATTTTTAGTGACTTTTAAGTTCTTCATTGTTAATGAAAACATTTAAGAAAGCATTTGTATTTTCTTAGAGGTTAGACCTCCAGAGGAGAAATACAGAGAATGAAATATGACTGTGTAAATGATATTGAAGAATATGATTTGATTTTCTAGACCATGGTTTATAGTAACACAACGACAGGTTATTGGCAGAAGACAAAGTCAATTTTAAAAGGATGAAAAAGAACATATTGGCTGGAAAATTGCCAATATGATCAAATGGGATTTAAGTTGAAAAAAATCATTTGTTTAAAAAAAAAATAAAGTTTAGAAAAAGTGCCATATATCAAAAGATACTAGAATTTCCATTTTACACATGGCTTTTAAATATTAATAGTCATTTTGAAATGGTTCACTCAGCTGAATGGTACGGAGATACTATGGGTTTTAGATTATAAGTTATTAGTAATAATTCTGTAATTATGATTATAGTCTGAATTAGTATTTATTTCACAAAACAATATCATATAGGGGTGTTGGGGTGGCTCGGTCAGTTAAGCATCTGACTCTTGATTTCAGCTCAGGTCATAATCTTAGGGTTGTGAGATCCAGCCCCACCTCAGGCTCCAAGTCCACAGGGAGTCTGCTTGAGATTTTCTCTCACTCTGCCCCTCCCCACCAAGCATGCTCGCTTTCTCTCTAATAAATAAATAAATCTTTAAAAAAAAGAGTGTCGTATATAAGAACAGTAAAAAGGTTTGTAACTTTGGCTAATGAATTAAACATAAGGGAAGATTTTGAAGACAAAGTCATCTGTAAATTAACACAAGACTATGAAAGAGTACTGGATTTATGAGTCAAGGGGTTTGGTAGAGTTGGCTGAAGAACCTATTCTTTTTAGTAAAAATGCATTTGCATGAAAGAAACCTAAAAAATTCATCAAAACAAATGTCAATGTCTCAATGAAAATCTTAAGCAAACAAAAAATCTAGAAACAAATCCCTAGAGGTATAACAGGAAAACTGGCAGCTCTTAATGGGTTATATCTAAAAAAATATAATCTCACATACATAAAATACTTTTGCATATATTTCACAGAATTCATGGATTCCCTGAAGCTACAGTGCCAGGTTAAGAACTCCTCTTTGGGGGGGCCTGGGTGGCTCAGTTGGTTAAGCCTCTGCCTTCTGCTCAGGTTGTGATGCTGGGGTCCTGGTATCAAGCCCCATGATGGGCCTCCTGCTCAGTAGGTAGCCCGCTTCTCCCTCTCTCTCTGCCCTCCCCCCGCCCCCCGCCACTTGTGCCCTCTCTCTCTCAAATAAATAAAATCTTTTAAAAAAAAACAACCCTGTTTTAATCTTTTTTCATAGATCACCCTTAACAAATTTATTCTTATTCCTTTCCTTGCATCTCACTGCTATACCATGCTTTTAGGAGCTTCAAGGTCCCTGCTAACAGTGCAAAGGGAAAGGAACCTCAAAGTGAAATTCTGAATGTATTTTCTGTAGGAATATTATTTCTGGGGGCCAGGTTTCAGGGTTTTATTCAACTATACTTTAGGTACACTATGTATCTATGTAGGTTGCCTCAGACAGACTACAAAAACCTACTTTTTGTATAATGCAAGTTTATACCAAATACATTCATTTACAAATGAATATCAGGAATATATGTCTGTAAATTTAAGAAAGCATACATACTGATTAAAGAGTTAAAATTTATTAAGTATTAATTGCAACACACATGGTTTAACACTTTGTTTAACCCTCACAACTAGCATATTGGGTAGGTACTATTACTATACCCAGTATACAACTGAGGTGATTGAGGCTGACAGAGTTAAATAAAAATTGCTAAAGGTCACAGGTGAGGAAAAGGCTGGGACTTGATTCCAGAATCTGACTCCAGACCTAGAGCTATTGAATCTCTACTGCCTCTCTATAAAAATCCACTCTGGCTAAAACAGTAGTATTTTTTAGTCAGTATAATCCATTCTGGGGGTGGCTGGAAGCCTATTTAAAAAAAAAAAAGAATGATCCATTCTGGATAAAAACAGTATTTTTGGTCAGAATAAAACAAGGGAAAAGAGTGATGCAAATGTAGGAGTATTTTGACTCTCTCAAGTCATATAGAATAAAAGGACAGTTTCTTAAGATATAACCACAAAATTGGTAGAGAAAAACATAGTGATTGTGGTATCTTTCTCTGTTAATAACAAAATAAGTTTTTTACTTAATTGCTAAGAAAAAAAAATCTCTTCAAAATCTAAGGCTGAGAAAAACTATTATAAACTTAATTCTGAGAAAATAATTAAGAATTAAAATAGAACAAACAAATGAATATAGGGGGGAAAAAGAGAGAATGAGGCAAACCGTAAAACAGACTCTTAATTATAGAGAACAAACTGAGGGTTCCTGGAGGGGAGGTGGGTGGGGGCATAGGTTAAACGGGTGATAGGAGGGCACTTGTAGTGATGAGCACTGGGTGTTGTATATAATTCTACACCTGAAACTAACATTACACTGTATGTTAACTAACTGGCATTTAAATAAAAACTTGAAACTAAAAAAAATAATAATTATAATAGATCTGATGGGGAAATGAGAAAAAGTTACAGAGTCATTTACTGGTGAACTTATTTGCCAAGAATGAGAATGCTAGGCATGTTTGGGTATAAATATTCTAGACTGGTGGGCTACAACATGTTTTGACAATATGCCTATCAGTAAAAAATATGTAAGCATGACTTTCAAATATGTATATACTAAAAAAATTATATACATTTTCCACTATACTACTCTATTATGCACATTTGTAAAATATACCCAAAATAGAAATTAAAGGATGAAATAAAGATTTTTTCATTTAAAAACCTCTTATTTGGTACCTAGTACGTAGCTGACTTGCTGAGGATAGCATTAAGAATACATTTCTTGGTCTTATAGAGCTTGTATTTTGAGAGAGAGGGACCAGGGAGACAGACAATGAACAAATAAATATGTCAAGTGGCTATAAGAACAAAAATAGTATATGGAGATGGAGGAATGAGGAAGGGCTATTTAGATAGGGTGGTTGGGAAAAACTTCTGGCTAGGAGATATTAGAGCATAACTCAGCATTCATTTGAACAATTAAACAGCATTTTTAGGTATCTTACTAATCATGATGTTTTCATACCATCATTTGCTATATATCTCAAGTCACCCTTAGGGTAACGTTCATTCTTAAGAACAGTATACATGAATCTATGTTTCAAATAGTCTTCTTCATCATTTCAAATATTCAAATAGCCTTCTTGTCTCTATAAATCCAATTGAGCAAACATAAACTATGTTTATTATATAATAATTGAAGAAGGGTGCATGTCATCCCCTCTCCAGTGTGTAATTCATACTTTTTTCCAGAATGCCTTAGTGTCCTGTAATATATAATTCACATTTGGCCCAAGCGTAGGTGCCAGTGCCAACTCATATACCAAATATCATAGTTTATTTTCCCATTTTATTTAAAGTGAATGCCTAATATTTTCTTTCCATACCCCAAAACACTGTTTTCAAGATATAAAAAACCTCATGGCCAGAAACTCCTAAAAAAGAAAAGAGATTTGGTAGGTGCTTAAAAATGAGCTGCATAGATCAGATCTTCAAAAGATTAGGTTTACAATGTATTAAATAAAACAATTCTTTTAATTTAAAATATTATTACATATATGCATATTGTGCCCAGTGAAAAATTATTGCATAGACACCAAAATGTTAACTGTGGTGATTTTAGTAGTGATTTGTTTTACTTTCTGCTTCTTTATATTTTCTAACTTTCTATAATAAACATGCATTATTTGTATAATAAAGGATTAAACAGCATTAAATTAAATGCACACGAAGTTGGAAGGTCCTACAACCAACTAAAGAATAGAATAAATCTTTTATTTATTTATTTGACAGAGAGACACAGCAAGAGAGCGAACACAAGCAGGCTTCCCGCTGAAAAGGGAGCCTGATGCGGGGCTCGAACCCAGGACTCTGGGACCATGACCTCAGCTGAAGGCAGACACTTAATGACAGCCACCCAGGCGCCCCAAGAATAGAATAAATCTTTAAGAATAGCATCAGCCAAGATAAATCCAGAAGATTTCATAAGCCAAGGAAAGCTTATAAGAAGTATGAAAGGTACCCAAAGAGATGTTTAAAGATAAGTTCAGAGCTTTAAAATGAAGAGATCTATCTTTGGAGTAGAAAGAAAGCAGAGATAAGGTAAGATAGTGTGAGAGCATCTACTTGTGCCTAAGGAGTTCATTCTCTCAGGCTCATTTCATGTTGCCTACAGAAAAGTTATCAGTAAAATTAGAGCAAACATGAAACACAAAAGAAACTTCAGAACATTTGAGATGGAGATGTGTCTTGATTTTCAAAAAAATGACAGAAGGTAAATTCCAGAAAATAATTTCAGAACTTGACTGACTCAGTAAATTCCAGAATGATCTACCACAGTGATTCTCAAACTTACCAGACTCAAGTCCTCTATACAGAACAAATATTTTACAATACTTCCTTTACTATCTAGAAATAGGATTCAAAGACTGTGACCTCTTCAACAATTTTTTACAAATCCATATAATGCCCTCTCTACAGGAAGAGAAAATAAAGACATTCTGAATAAAATAGGTATTTTAATTAGTAAATTGGTGAGGCATGAACACACCATAGACAAAATGGTCAGATATTTGCCTCTACTTAATAATGAATGTTATACTTAAGATACCATTAACATTTCTTTTAAAAGGGCTTAATAAATATATTGGTGTATATAAATGTACAATCATCATGAATTCAATAGTTAAGTGGTGACCAAATATCACAAGAAGAATTGGTGAGTTTTCCCAATGGTGAACAGTTCTCAGTACAATTTTTTTAGAGCGGAGGGACAGAGGAAGAGGGAGAGAGAGAGAGAATCTTAAGCAGGCTCCACGCCCACCTGGTGCAGAGTCCCACACAGAGCCTGAGGCGGGGATCCAACTCACAACCCTGAAATCATGACCTGAGTCAAAATCAAGAGTCAGACACTTAACCGACTGAGCCACCCAGGTGCCTCTTATAAGGTACAATTCTTT
>NC_138370.1:82470385-82503000 GCF_054177405.1 Leptonychotes weddellii
TTTTTTTTTTAAAGATTTTATTTATTTATTTGAGAGAGAGAGAATGAGAGACAGAGAGCACGAGAGGGAGGAAGGTCAGAGGGAGAAGCAGACTCCCTGCCGAGCAGGGAGCCCGATGCGGGACTCGATCCCGGGACTCCAGGATCATGACCTGAGCCGAAGGCAGTCGCTTAACCAACTGAGCCACCCAGGCGCCCCATAAGGTACAATCCTTAACAAAACAAAGTACAGCATTCCCTCTACTCACATGGTAGCTGCATTTCTGGGATCAGTGTATATGGAAACTGTCCCAGATAGTTTGTGTTCATAAGTAAATCAGAGTTAGGTTCTAGGCTTAGAAAATCATAAACAGGTTTTACTGCTACAAGAATGTCCAGTGGGAGAACTGAGTCATTCAGGTTGCAGGATAAGTGTTTGTTGTGTAGGACTGGCCATGTACAGCAGCAGGATGTTTATCATCCCTGGTTTTTGCCTTTTACATCATTGCAATTAAGGATTACACCCTTCTATCTTTGTGCTAAACAAAAAATTCCCTACAAGTTTGTAAAAAAAATGCCCCTAGGTGGCAATATTATCTCTGCTGTGAATTCTAATCTCTTAGCACAATATACCATGGTGTGTGTATTCATAACAAAGCCTTGTATATAAGAATAGAAAACATCTTAAAGTTCTGCTTATGATCATCTCATTGGAAGGTAAAGAAAACAGGGACTGGAATACTATTCAGAATGCTCTCAATTTACAAGAGCCATATTGAATATGTTTAGGTTTAAATATCATTTAAAACGCTTAAAATATAAAATGAATTAGCACTGATCAGCACAATCTGACCAGGATATTTAACTTCACCTGACTAAATATTTAAAGCAGATTAGCTAATAGATAACAGAGTCCCTTACTTCTCTGAAAAGGTCTTAGAATATCACCCAAGAAGAGATAGGTTCCCACTTTTCCTTTAAAAACCCTGGTGGAAATGGGAAGCTTACTGTGATAAAACAAATGGGAGTGGAGAAATATGAAGCACTATGAAAGACCTGAGCTCAGCTCCCTAGATGGGCATTCTAAATTTACAACTTAGATGATGCCTTAAGAGTTACACTTAGGGACATCAGCCGGTTGAGCTGGGTGGCTCAGTCGGTTAAGCATCTGCCTTCGGCTCAGGTTATGATCTCAGGGTCCTGGAATTGAGCCCAGCGCGTTGGGCTCCTTGCTCAGCAGGAAGTCTGCTTCTCCCTCGGACTGCCATTCCCCCTGCTTGTGCTCTCTAATAAAATCTTAAAAAAAAAAAAAAAGAGTTACACTCCACCCTAAATACTACACTCAACAGCTCAAGAGGAGTTGTAACTACATCCCTAGGGAGAGAAGGCTTTTTTCATGGAAGAGTAACCATAGACATAGGAGTGGAAGAAAGGATGGCACTGGAGTTGAAGCCAGTTCACTTCCTGTTCAGAATACACAATAAATAAGCCTATATCCTTTTTAAAGTTCATACAGAGTTTTCAACTGAAATCAACTACGTGGGTGAATTACAGAAAATTGCTGATAAATTTATCCTCTTATCCACTTAGCTAACTTAGGAGCAATTCTGCAACAGGAGGATATTTAATGATTAACAAAGCACTTTCATTATTTATTCCTTGAAATCATTTCAATAATCCTGGAAAAAAACCCTCCACAATGAAAAAAGATCAAAATTTTAATTAAGGCAGGGCTGATGCAAAATACTACTGTCTTTATTTAAAATTTTGATATTTTGCTCATCTTGGATTTTTCGCATTTTGATTTATATCATTTGTCTTTTTGAGTTTTGGGAGCCCTCCACAAATTTCTGTAGGGGTGAATGCCTCTTTAGTTTCCGCCCTGGTCTTCAGTAGTTCTCAAGAATAAACAGAACCTCTTTTCACTGAATAGGAACCAGAGTACTGGGAGGCTCCGACACTTCCGTACCTGGAGTATCTTAAAAGTACTGTTTCAGCAAATATTTAAGCACCTGTTAACATAAAGCCAAGTACCTAATGGCATCTCCCTCAATCCTGGGAGGTCAACCACTTTCCTTTTGAGCCAGGCACAACTGCACCAAGGTGTAAATCCTGATGTTGAGGAGAAACTTAAGAGAAAGAGAATGTGGTGGCCTCTCCTACCCAGGACTGGTCACGTTATAGGCCTTCTGGGCTCCAGGAAGCCTAGCCTCTTGAGAGTGGTTAAGAAACTGAATTCTCCACAGTGAAGAAATAAACTCATCACCGACCGATGCGGCTGTGGTGCAGTCCATCCCCTCTCGCTCCACCCCCTTTTCTGGGAAGCTGACCTAGAATGGGAACGGCTGGCATGGTGGCCTCTGGTACGCACCTTGCTCGCGGGGAATCCGCACCAGGCAGTCCACCATGCCTTTGTACTGCGCCTCGGCACTGATCTGCTTGGACGACGCCTGCACCTGCAGCAGCAGCTTCACCCGTTCGATGGGGGCCACGGCAGTCTTGGACACAGCCGCTGCGATCCCGCCTGCCAGCAGGTCCTTCCCGAAGGATGCGGGGTCAAAGAGCCGCTTTTCCGACTTCTTCTCTTGCTTCTTCTTCGGAGGTTCACGCTGCATGGTGGGACAGTGGAGGTAAAAACAAGCAGCAGCAGTGGGAAACAAGGCTGAGAAGGACGACGGAGGGAAGCAGAAAACCGCTTCAGTGTCGTCCTGGCGGGAAAGCAGCGCTCAGGATGCCGGGATATCAGCGTGCAGGGCCCGGGTTCCCCGGAGCTGCGCAGGCGCCTCCAACCGCCTCCCGCCTTCCGGCACCGGCCACGTGACTTCCGACACGTGGCTCCTCGGCGCCGAATGCGGTCTTGACAATCCTCCATGGGGGCTTTCCTTGCTGCCCGCAGGGTCAGCAGGCCATGGGTACTGAATCGCAGAGGTGCAGGAAGGGAGCTGGGAGAGCTAGTCCAGTATAAGGATATTTAGGAGCCAAAACTAGAACAGAGTAGCAAACCAACTAAAAGCCAAGTTTAGTTTTAGTTACCAGGGTTATCCTTCCATTTTCTCTTACAAATCTCTTCAATTTCTGCTCCTTTAATTTGGCAGGGATTGTTTATCTAGTCACGTTTTCAGTCTGCCTTTGCTGATAGCACCCCAGTGGCTTAATTTAACATGTTCCTCTTTCTTCTGTATTTTATTTAAATTGGTAATTTTATCTGGAGCTGTGGTCCCAATCCATACTGACCGAAGGAGAGAGGGCTGGGCTGTTTTAACTAATGCTTGGGCTTAGGGATTCTAATGTGCAAGGCTGAGAACCAATGACCTGTTCTAGAACAGTGTTTCACAGCCTGTTTGTTTTACGACCCCTTTTCACTCTTAAAAAATTAGGACCACAAGGAAGCTTCTGTTTTTGTGTTATACATATTGATACCATTTCAGAAACTGAAACGGAAAATTTAAAAATATTAACTTAAAATAACCTATGATATAAATAACATTTTAAATAAAAAGTAACTATTTTTCGAAACAAAAAAAATGAGAATAGCCTTGTTTTATATTTTTGAAAATCTCTTTAATGCCTGACTTGTCCCCACTCTACTGCAATACCACACATCGTGTAAGCTGCTGGAAAACTCCACTGCACCGCGAGAATGAGAGTGAAACAGGCAAATAGCGTTTCAGTATTAATAAGAAAAGTTTTTATCTCATGGTGTCTCAGAAGAGGTCTTGTGATATCTATACTCATAGCACACTGAGAATTCATCTGGAAGCTTATCAAATTCAGGTCTGACTCTGGGCAAGAATACACAGTAGATGTACATCTATCCTGCACATAATGTCTCTTGCTCTATTTCCTTTCACCTTGCTTTTTTTCACTTTATACATCCTGGAGATCCTTCTGTGATAGTATATAATATATTCCTGATTTCTTTTTATAGCTAGTTTGATGGTTTCTAATAAGTAGAGATTCTATTTTATCATCTCTTACTCTGTAGGACCTGCAGTCTTGAAACACATCTACAAAACATGAATGAGTTACTTTTTTGAACTTGAGGTTCCAGTTTTTTATTATCTCAAGTGTGTTTTTGCACTTTTAATACGACTTGTCACTAGTACAAAACCACACATTTAGGCCAGGATTCCAGAGCAGGAATTTTGTTTATATTTTGATTACCTCATATAAAACCAGTTGGCAAGTCCTACTGGTACCATGTTTAATGCTATCTTCATTTCCATAGCAGCTTGACTCTTAACTGGATTTTCAGCCAAATCTCTCTCCATTTTACATGCTGCTGCCAGATTAATCTTTCTGAAACAATTGCATTAATCATTATTCCTAGGCTTAAAAGATTTAAAGTCTTCTCATTGCCCGAACTTCAAAATCCTTTGTGAAATCCATTGCAAATTCAAGAAGTGATTGATGTTTTATCCGCAAAAATATGAATAATGAAAGGTTTCGGTCTCCTTTAAGGGAATTTGAAAGTATTAACAAGCATACAGGAAGAGATTTAAGGGGGCAGGGGGAATACTTGAGTCACACTCCGGGCAAGACTCTTTTTAAGGTGCCAAGAGAGGTCAAAGGAACCTCTCTGGTCACAGGGATCATACACATCTCAGAAAAAGCAAGTGTTCTGTTGCTCTCCAGGGAGATCTTCTCTTCCTTCCTTGCCTCCTTCCCTCCCGCCCCCTTCTGACTCTATAGTTGACAGTGTTTATAGCATATTGCTTTATGATATCCTCAAGTGTATTTCTGACATACACTCATTCATAGAAGATGGCAAAAGTAGCTTTTTTTTTTCTTTTTTTACCTTAAGAGCTATGAATCAGCTCTTTTCAATACACTGAGCTAAAAATGTTTAGCTGCATTGCATTTTATTTACTGATTTAGGGAACAAAAAAAGTTCTGGTGATTTATATGTTGATATTAAAAGTATAGAGTCTCAGGGCCTTTGAGTTGTTCACTCTGCTTTCCTTAGAAATCAGCATGGTTAGTTTTCTCTCTTAGTTCAGGTCTAGGATCATCTCGGCAACCCTTTCCCTGGTCACCCCAGTTCTCACACTTCATATCCCATTTTCTTCCTTCAGTTTTTTTTTTTCCTCTTAGCTTTTATCAATATATTTTACTTATTTGTCTTATTTGTGGCCTGCCTCCCCCCCGGGAACATCAGGTCCATGAAGGCAGGAATTTTTAGCTGTTTTGTTCACTGCTTTATCCCCGGCATCCAGAACAGGGCTTGGCACAGAGCAGAAAGTCAATTATTTGTTGGATGAATGCATGAAAAGACAACAAAACTGCAAATAAACCTCCAAACTATCTTTATTAAAGACTATCAATATAAAAATAGCTTCAATTATAGAGAATATAGAAATACAACTCTACAAAATTATTTTCACACAGTTTAGTGTATAAAGTTTTAGTAACATTTAATAATATATTTTAAAATATCCAAAGTATACATCCTTGTTCTCAAAAGTGTTTAGTGCTGAATATTTTTTCTCAGCTTCTTTCCAACATTTTGTACAGTAGCAGGTATGATTTAGCTGACACCTTGGTTTTTTTAACCACTGGACATTTAATAATAATAAATGGCGGTAGTAGGAATAGCTAACACTTCTATAGCACACGTGATATGTGCCAGGCACTATTTAGAGGGAATTTACACAGACAACAAATGATTATTCACAATATTATTTTCAAGAATGTTTAAAGCAGACAAACCTAGTAAATTGGTTTCATGACTTTCCCCATTTGTGTCAGAAATATAAAAAAGCAGGTACTGCAAATTTACTATCTTGCCAGTATGTATCATCATCAACAGTTCCTTGGCACAAATAAGAAACTCTCCCTTGCTAAGTACAGTTTTCTAACCTGACAAAAAGAAACAAACAAAAGAACAGTAAAGAAAGGAGAGGGAGAAAGGAGGAAGGTGTAGAATCTAAAATGTAATTTTGGGGGGCTAAAAGATATATGATGGTGATAAAACAGTACTCGATATTTCAAAAAATGATATTCTATAATCCTTTGCATTAATAGTCTGAAAGGGAACATAAAATTCAACTTAAGAATGTTTCTGTATCAGCCAAAGCACACCTCTGGGGTATCTGCAGTGTCACATTGTCCCCTTTTCTTTAATAAAGTGGCAGATAGGCACTCATTGGCCAATAATTAACTTGATCTTTCAGATGTGTATCTGAACATATTTCGAAAAATGGGCAGCTAGGTTTAGTTACAATGCTTCAATATCCATTTAGAGATGACAACCACGATATCTGGTTTTATTTCTTAAAAACGCAATGTCTCTACAACATGGACATTATAGTATACATCTATAATACAGCAAATGATTTTCCTCTTATTAAGGTAAGTAGTCTATTTTGTTTTTATTTTTGTTATTGAATGGTGGTCTGAAGATGCTTTGATACCAGGAAAGTAGTTCAAAAGACCAAAATTTCATTAAATGAAACAAAAAAGTCCCTTATAATAAAATCCCAGGTTTTAGTTCAGTCTGTTTGAAAATCTGAGGTGACTAATAGCTACAATTTTTAATAAATCTCAGTACTGAAAATAGCTCATGGTGTTTTGGGGGACATATTAAGAAATTTAAGACATTGAATAAATACTTTTAAACAAAGTGCCTTATTACTCATATATGTCTACAAGCAGGGCCAAGGCAGTGGTTAAGAGTCTGCCATTCTGACCAATATTGTGATCTTAAGGGGAGGATATGTCAAGCCATTTTGTACATTTCAAGAACGGAAGTTTCTTGCTCTGATTTAAATGCTAAATTTAAGACCCACAAATCACTAACAGGACAAATACAGTGGTTTGCATTTTAAATACCTGGGTGAAAATCTCTTAAGCTGCTTTATAAAGAGGTAACAGTGTTTCTTCTAAGACCAAATGTTTCAAATGGCGCACCAACTGTGTTTTACAGTTAGGTCTAACCTGGAGGGCTCATGTTCCAGGCGTTTGAGGAGAGGGCAATAGAGACGGACTTTAGATGTGTTGGCAAAATTTCCCTTCCAAAGCTTAAGTCCTGAAGAAGAAAAAAACCCAGTATTGTAGTCTTGGGGGCATGTGAGAATTCAGGAGGATCCATTAGGTAAATGTTAATTAAAAATTCAGTATTTTGTTATATTTTCCTTTTTTCTCAATCCACCAAATTCTCACAGCCAAAGAAAACTCTTATCCCATTAGTTTTCATTCTCTACTAAAGGTCAAGTAAACTATTGTTCATTAAGATACCTTCCTTTGTGAAAACCCAATACATAACAAACCATATTTATAAGGCAAAAATTAGTATTTAACAGAAGAAGTCACCACAGGATTTCTTTAACCCAACTTTTTCAGTGTTTTTAACATGATTAGGTTTTTAAAAAAGATTTATATATAGCTGTCCTGAAATTCATGAACTATATATATAAGATGGTGTGCATACCTGAATATATTTCAATAAAAAGAAAAATAATAAAAGTTTATGTACAAATAGTTTAAAAACTATATCCTAGTCAAAACAGAGCTGACCTGAAATAGTAAAGAGAATCAAATAAATAGAAAAATAAGTTTAATTTTCATTCCTCAGTTCTTCTACCCCACGGTGAGGTATCTATTAAAACAGTTAAACTAAAGAAAAGAATTTGATCTAATAGGGAATCAGTACTTGGACATTACAAATTTAGGTAGTGAGCAGTAGGCAAGAAGAAAAAAAGCTGCACATTTTACTTAAGAGGGACTTTAGAAGTCTCAATACAGTCATCTCATTTGTAATGAAAATTCTGAACTCAGAGAGGTACAAAAACTTGCTCGGGGTCCCAGCACTAATTAGTTATAGGACCTGGTCACACCCTCCCGATTTTGTGATTCTTTTACCAGACATTATTATTAGTCTTGAGAACAATACACAATTTATGAATTGTGTATTGTTTCAAGATAAATATGTCCTCCATTAATCTTATATAAAACACTTCACTTTATTTCAAACTAGTCAATAAATTAACATTATATACCAAAATGGAAATAAGTTAACAATCCCTTCTTTAAATATATTTTGATCAAGTATCTTTTCAAAAGTCTCACAATACTACATAAGATTTAGTGCATCAAATCCAAGAGCATATCATCTCAATATTTAACATTATTATGTTCAAAACTGAACAGTTAAGAGAAGTTAACCCTTATCTTCTTGTGTATGGGTTTCAGCAATTCTAACACCGTTCAATGTTCCACGCACAGTTGCCGTGCATCAAGAAAACACAGCTACAAGGTTAATCCAAAGAACAATTTAAAAGCCATTTCTATGGCAATTTCTGTGACTGAATCATGAAAACAGACATAAAGTTCTTGAAGTTTGGGATGAAGAAAGAGTCTCCTGCAGAGGAAAAGCACACTCATTTCAGAAATTCAAAAAACAAAAACCAAAGGGAAAAAACTCCAGCCTTTCAATTTATTTTATTTTATTTTTGTTTCCGACAGAATTCATAGTGAATTAAAAACCACTAATCTAAATCTATAGTAGGGGGAAATACAGCTAGATTTATTTTTAAATAAATAATATATGCCTTAGGTAAATTATTTTTATTTTTCCAGGGTGTAAAAAGCCTATTTTATCAATATATATCACCATATACCTCAGTTTTAAAATATTAAATTTAGTCATTATTGTTACAATAAAGCCAACCGTGTTACCATCATTAAGCACAATAGCTATTAAACATTGCCATTTACTTTCTAAATGTTAATTATTATTAAAACATTATATGAGGGCGCCTGGGTGGCTCAGTGGATTAAGCGTCTGCCTTCGGCTCAGGTCATGATCCCAGGGTCCTGAGATCAAGTCCTGAATTGGGCTCCCTGCTCAGCGGGGGGCCTGCTTCTCCCTCTCCTCCTTGCTCGTGCTCTCTTGTCACTCTCTCTCTCTCAAACAAATAAATAAAATCCTAAAAAAAACAACAACAAAAACATTGTATGATTGCTCTTTTTGCAGACAGTATTGAATTGGAGATACCACTGAAACTTTGATTTTTTTAAAGATTTAGTCAACACTAGTATATGTAAATCAGACAGTTTAAATCAGGGATATTTTGTCTGACTTCCTTAAATTTCTCTATTCTATATAGATCTGCATCATCATAATTCAATACCTCTTGATTCTTTCTAGTCCAATTGTTGTGAATGTAGTGAGGCTCCGCTGCATACCTGCATGTACACCTGTTTTTATCTCTATCTTCTCTGTGTCCACACCACGGGCCCTTTGCTGCTCCTAGCTTAATCTTCCGATAGCACAGCTCTGATCACACTACACAGAGTTGAGCTTATGCTGATGCTCCTCCCAAGCTTGCTTGGTTACACACCACAATCACAAGGAGCTTACTAAAATTACAGAGTCCCACTACCCTAGATTCCGTTAGTAGGTCTGGGGTGGGCCACAGGCATCTCTGATTTTAACAAGTGACTCAGGTGATTCTAAATCTCATGGACCAACACACAGGATCACTGCTTTGGATAATGTTTATCATATAGTTTAGTACTGCATGGTAGGTGTCTAGTAACATTGGTCTCACCTAACTCTGTGTCCCTTCCTCCACCAATTCTTTACCCCAATTCAAAGAACCTTCAGTGCCTCAACATTTCACTCAAAATTAAGTTCCTTAGTCAGGAATTGAAGGCTCTCTGCAGTGGTCCTAACTTAGCTTTCCAACCTGATCTTTCATTCTATCTTTGCATCTGTCACTCCCTTATCCTAGCAAGTCAGTCTACTCAACTGCTATGCCTTATGATTTCCCTTGTTTCGGTCCTTTTCCTAGAATGTTCTATTCAAATCTAATTCATTTTCAAACTAGATCAAATGGAATCTGTAAGCCTTTCCTTATAATCCCAATGTAGATTTTTGCCCCTTCCTCAGAACTCCCATAGCATTTGGCTGTATCAACTAATTTATTCTATCTAAAAAAATCTCTCTCTCTATCCATAAATACATATATATTTGAGCATATTTCATATTTCTTCTGGTGGGTATAAGACCGTTCATGCAATGACTATGACTTTATCTTTGTGTTTGCCATACCACCCTCCCACCACCACATTTTGTGAAGCACAACTCCATTTACTAAATTGTTACATATTTATCAAGTGACTATGTGCCAGGTGCTGTTGCAGGTGCCAGTGGTGGACAAGACAGATACAATTCCTGACCTCAT
Source organism: Leptonychotes weddellii (assembly GCF_054177405.1). NCBI lineage: Eukaryota > Metazoa > Chordata > Mammalia > Carnivora > Phocidae > Leptonychotes > Leptonychotes weddellii. Next base: position 82,480,551 of record NC_138370.1, read on the forward strand.
AAAGCTAACTTTCTAGTGAAGGGGAGATAAGAAAATGGTGGGGGGTGGGGGGGTTGGAGTGGCTGGGTGATAGACATTGGGGAGGGTATATGGTATGGTGAGTGCTGTGAATTGTGTAAGACTGTTGAATCACAGACCTGTACCTCTGAAACAAATAATACATTATATGTTAAAAAAGAATAAAAAGGAGAAGAAGAAGAAGATAGCAGGAAGGGAAGAATGAAGGGGGGAAATCAGTGGGGGAAACAAACCATGAGAGACTATGGACTCTGAGAAACAAACTGAGAGTTCTAGAGGGGAGGAGGGTGGGGGGACGGGTTAGCCTGGTGATGGGTATTAAAGAGGGCACGTACTGAATGGAGCACTGGGTGTTATACGCAAACAATGAATCATGGAACACTACATCAAAAACTAATGATGTAATGTATGGTGATTAACATAACATAATAAAATAAAAAAAAAGTCAATAATAACTGAGTAGCCACTTTAATGCAGGAAAGAGATCCCGATTCTCTTTTTGAGGCTAGCACTGATCTGAATATCAAAGAACCAGACATACAAAGGTTAAGAGGCAGAACATTTCACACAGAATGGATTGCAGGAACAAGTCAGTGGATGCCAATGTGGCTGTGCAGAGTAGATGGAGAAGGAATGATAGAAGGTAGAAAGAGGTGGGCAAGGGCTAGGTCAGGCAGGGTCTTGTAGTTGGTGGATGGGAGTGAGGAGAAGAAGAAGGAAGAGGAAAAGAAAGGAGAGAGGTTAGAAAAGAAGGAAGGAGAGATGGAAGGAAGGGAATAGCAGTAAAATTGTGGAATCATCTTTTAGCGTATTACTACGTTAATTTTATAAGGTAATTGAATCAGCTTTTTACTTTAATAGAAAAAGCCTTGGCAGTCAGAGAATGACAAATACCATATGATTTCACTCACATGTAGACATTAAGAAGCAAAACAAACAAAGAAAAAAAGACAAACCAAAAACCGGACTCTTAAATACAGAGAACAAACTGGTGGTTATCAGAGGGGAGTTGGGTGGGGGGATGGGTGAAATACGTGATGGGGAATAAGGAGTGCACTTATCATGATGAGCACTGGGTAATATATAGAATTGTGGCATCATTATATTTTATACCTGAGACTAATATAACACTGTATGTTAATTAAACTTGAATTTAAAAATAAATTTTAAAAAAGAAAGAAAGACTTGAGAGGAATTTAAAGGAGATACTTAGTAAATAAAACAAAATTCTAAAATGTATTAAAATATTATAGTAGTTAGAGGGGCACCTGGCTGGCTCAGTTAGAAGAGCATGCAACTCTTGATCTCGGGGTCATGAGTTCATGCTCCACGTCGGGTGGAGAGATTACTTAAATATAGAAATAAAAGCCTTAAAAATATATATTATAGTTAGATTAATAATTCCATGGCTACATCTTAAAATGGTTATCTCTTTTACCATTTTTCTTTCACTTTTCTAACTTTTTACTTCACTTTCAAATACTTTTTCTCCCCACTTACCCTACTACCCAGTAAGCCATAACTGGTGGTGCTTTTCTCTGATCTGTCCACTTTTCAGGCGAGCATTCAAACAACACACCATATTCTTTCACAGGGTTAAGAGAAGATATGGAATTTGTAGAACCTGAATGATCTCCACGATTTAGTGCTTTCTTTTTCTGTAAATTAAATGTATTATTAGTATTAACTGGTATTAATAATGTTACTTTAAAATGTTTTCACATACAGATTTGAATTGGCTGATCCTAATACTTAAGTGCCTGGAATGACACTCTTCCTAATCTGTGGGAAAATATCTGTTCTTCATCATACTTAGTTTAAATACCATCTCCTAAGAGATTTCATGGATAAAGTGTCCTTGAAATCTCCCAGAAAACATTTTGTTCATAGCCCTATATTATTAGTATTTACATTAATTATATTAGCAGTTTATAGGTCTGTCTTCCCCAGTAGATTATATGCTTTTTTCCAGGGCAGAGACAATGTGCTATTCATCTTTGTGTGTTTTGAAGCAGCAAGGCCTGGTACATAGGAGGTGCTTAATAAATAGATTACTAATGACTAGGTTACTAAATAGATAATTTTATAATAAAATTAAAACACATACTTAAAACAGTATTGTTCTTCCTTTCATGCATATACTCTAAATTTCCCATTGATTAAATTATTAGCAAAACAAGGACTCATTTGGAATAAAAAGACTTTTTGTAAGGCTCAGGCTAAAACTTAGTGGAGTGATCCTTGTTTCTTTTGTTTCTCTCAAAATCCTTCTCTAATCAATCAACAAATCCTTTTTGCTCACCCTCCAAAATATATCCAGAATCTAGAAGCCACTATCATTTTTTTGCTTTGAGAATTTCCATAGCCTCCTGACTGGTCCCTGCCTCCAGCCTTGCTACCCTACAGAGCTTATTCTTCATACAGTAGTAGCCTGAGTGATCCTTTCAAAAATATAGGATCCTGTCCTTCCTCTGCTCAGAACTGTCCCAAGAGCTTCCCATCTCCTTTGGAACAAACCCCGAAGTCCATAAATCTATCAGGCCATGGGCTCTATCAGGCCATGTGCAATCCGGCCCTGCTAACCTTCGCCATCTCAACTCCTAGCACTCTCCTCCCTGCTGGCTCCAGCATTCTCAGTCACTCCTACTTCTGTGGCTTTGCACACTTGCATTTGTTTTCCTCTGTCTGGAAGCCCTGCCTCCAGACTGCTTCCTCACTTCATTCAGGTCTTTGTTCAGATATTATCCCATCTTACTATTCCTCTTGAAACTTATCCTACCTGACATACTATAGTACTTGCCAGTTCATTAGTCTTTCCCATTAGAATACAGGCTTTGATAGAGTACAGTTAGTTAGACATGAGCTGGAGGCAAAGGTGATGATAAATAGGTGACACATTAGAAGCCTGAGGGCACAACATCCTGACTTTGTGGCTTTTAACATCTTGGCCTAAATTAAGGCTTCCAACAGCCCTGGGCTGACAGACCAAGAGCCATGGGTGGAGAAGTGTGCTGTCCTCTTCAACTGCCCCAGGGTAACGGAGAGCTTCATTAAAATATATTTACATTGTGGTTTCAACCCCCTCCCCTCCATGGAGGAAGATGACCATGACAGTTCTGTTAAGAACCCTGTAGGACCAGTAGTTGGGAGTAGGACCTACTCCTAACCAGAAGGAGTCCCTTAGATGACTGGAAACCACCACAGTGGGAGACTGTCCTAGCTGTGACCCATAACCTATGCAAACATAAAAAGAAGAGATGCCTCAAAAAAAAAAAAAAAGAAAAAAGATGCCTCTAAACCTGGTGCAGTTGCCATCTCTGGACCTGCCCACTCTCTCACCTTGAGAGTGTACTGTCCTTAATAAACTGTTTTATGCTTGCTACCTTCCTTCTGGCTGTTTTTATTCAAGTACAGATCCTCACCTAAGTCTTTCATGGGGGAATCCAAGAACCCAGACCTCTATTCACACAATGCGGACTCTCCCACTGGTAATAGCTTCATGAAGAAAGGGACTTTGTTCACTGCTATATCCCCAGCACCAGAGTAGTGTCTAGTGCATAGTGGATACCTCAATAGTTCGATAATATGGGAAAGGCTAATTTACATTACTATTACTGAATAACTGCATTACTATTACTGAACTATTAATGAAAGATTTCTTTATAGAATCTATCAGTTATATTAAAAGGAAAGGAGGTGCATAAGACCACAAAGCACATAGAGATATATGGTTGGACATAACATTTTGCTGCATACCAATTTCTGAGAGCTCAAAGAAGAAATCCTATAAGGGGCACCTGGGTGGCTCAGTCGGTTAAGTGTCTGACTCTTGATTTCGGTTCAGGTCATGATCTCAGGGTGGTGAGATCAAGCCCCATTTCGGGCTCTGCGCTGAGCACGGAGCCTACCAGGATTCTCTCTCTCCCTCTCCCCATGCCCCTCCCCCCACTTGCATGCTCTCTCTCTCAAAAAAGAAAAGAAAATTAAAAAAAAAAATCCTACAAGACACAGAATTTTATTGCTGAATGAGTTCTACAGCATAATTCAGCCCACTTATTTTATAGCTGAGGAAATAGGAAGAGTCGAGGCTCAGTCCAGGATTTCTTATTCCCAGCCCAATGGTTAACACACATATTGCTATATACATTACAGTCATCTTCAGAGAGGAGTTTTGTTTTTTGTTTTTGGCTGTGTGATGTTTGACCATTGACAAGCAAACTTCTGTACGTTTATCCTTTTCAAGAAATCAACACATACTTTTCCCTGCCATTAAGATAATCTAATTGATTCTTTAACTATATACAATATTACTACAAGCAAGCAAGAAATGAACCACGTGGCTAAAACATTTGCAACAGTATTGTGTCTACCACTGTACCTTACCCTATTATGTTACAAAATACCTTATACTACTGATAGAATACTTAAAGAATTATCAGACTTAACTGGTAGATACTACTGTCCAAGTAATGGCTGACTCACAGATATCAAACATGGAGGCTAATTTACATTATAAACTACCACATTCTACTTTGCTATAGAAAAACACAGGTCCTCCATTTTCTGGAATAGCTTTCCAGGACATCAAAATCAGTATTATGAAACAAAGCTTTTAAGTTAAATATTGTGAGTATAATCCTTTTGGCCTCAAGTTAGATTGTGTACTCTAGTTAGATTGGGTGACTGCTAAAAAAAATTTATATAAAAACTGTCATTGTTGGACATACTGGTTAAAGAGCTTTTAGAGAGAATATTTAGAAATCTGGAAACAGAATTGACAAAACTATATTTATACCTCTTCTACCAATGTCTGTTGGAAAATTGCACGAATGGAGAGACAACACTGATGGAAATTCTTTATTAGTTGAGGGTGGATAGAGCCACTTAGCTGTGCCACCTCTTCATGGGTAGGAGTAATAAAGATCCCTTGCACAGTTTCTAAGGCAACATAGTGGAAAAGTGTGTTCTCAGGACCAGATGTTAATCTTGAAAAGAACAAAAAAAGAAGAAAAAAAGAAAAAAGATATTTAAGTAAACTTAAAAATATTGCTTCATTTTGAATGTTGTAGACTCCAAGCTTTTAATCAGGGCAGGGAAACTAGGCCAACCATTTAAGTCCCATTTTCTCCTTAACTAGGGTACAGGCTAGGGTTATTATCGATTCCTTAATGGAGGCAAATATCACATGGTATGTGAAGATAAATATACACCAAATACAAACAACTTAACTTAACAAACAACCCAAGTTGGCTAAACCCCTCTTTTTCCATGGTTGGTAATAAATAACTCAGCCCCTATCTGGCCCAGATCCCTACGAGTCATGAATAAGGTATCAGCCTAGAGTTGACCACATACAAGAACATCTTCCAACAAAATAAACACATTTAAGTTAGTAGCATAACAGTCAAATTGATGATCCTGAAGAAAAATAAAATTATTATTACCAACTGCAAAGCTGGGTTAATATTCTGGAATACTATGGCAATTACTTGCAGTGTTCTACTACTCATCATTACAGTCTTCCTTCCCTTCCATGTTCTCTTACTGTTTTCATTTCTCCACTCTTCTTCTCCATCCTTTCTTCCCCTATTTAGGTCTCAGACAGGCCAGTAGAATCTATAAATACTGCTTATTTCTACCAGCGGTAAGAAGAGCTAAAGAACAACAATAACAGCAACAACAAAATAATAATAATCATATACTGAGTACCCTCTATGTGCCAGGGTAGGTGCTTTAAAATACCTTAGTCTTAATTCTCATAATGACCCTGTGAGATGTTCAATAGTATTACTACTCTCATTGTAACCATGAGGAAATCAATCTTCAGAGATCTCAGATTAACTTGCTTGATCCAGGTCACATAGCTAAGTGGCTGAGCTGAGCTAACTCTGAAGCTTCCTCCATTAAACCTTGCTTTTTCCTCTCCATTGATGACTTCTGATTGGCAATCTTTAAACATATGGACAGAAATTCTCCATTTGTATCTCAAACATTCAAGCTGCCCCCATTCTAATCCTAATGTCTATTTAAAAGAAATCCCTCCAGTTGATTTTTTTTCCCCCAGCCTTAAGCACAGGGGCAAAGAAAAGGCATATTTCCACTCTTAGCCTACAGCCTGCCTTAATCATCCATGCTAGTTAAACTCCTGTTAAACTGTTAATTAGGCCGTAGGATCAGAATAATTTCTCCTTCTTATTAGTGACTGGCCTTGGTTCTCTTTTGAGACCAGGGATAGACAGGAAAGGAGATCATCTATAAATTTTTCTCATACTTTTCCAGAAGGTAGCTGGCTCACTAACAACTGGTGGCTGATATTTTTCAATTAATAAAAAATATCTGTCAAGATAAAAGGAATTATGATTACTCAAAAAAGAAAATAATTTAAAACATACATTTTAATCCAGAGGTCTTCAAATTCAAGAAAACGTACAGAACAGAAATGATTCTTTAAAAAGAGCTATTAATAAGATTCCTTTTTAGGGAGGTTTAGAATTAACATTTTTGTTGTCTTTTTTACTTTCTCTCAAAAAAAGCAAACAACAGCAACAACAAAAAACCCTGACAACACAATGAGCAAAACTAGCTCTTGAAAATCATAAACTCGGGGCGCCTCGGTGTTTCAGTTGGTTAAGCCTCTGCCTTTGGCTCAGGTCATGATCCCAGGGTCCTGGGATTGAGCCCCGCATCAGGCTCCCTGCTCAGAGGGGAGACTGCTTCTCCCTCTCCCATTCCCTCTGTTTGTGCTCTCTCTCTCTCTGTCAAATAAATAAATAAAATCTTTAAAAGAAAAAAAAGAAAATCATAAACTCAGAGTATATTAACTCAGTGTATACACGGAAAGTTTAAAAATCATCAAACAAGCAATTACCCATTGGGAAGACACAGTATTTGTAAAAGTACAGATTAAGACAGATTTATTCTTTGGAAAGGTCATTCCTGCAGCAGAAAATGGATTCAGGGTAGGCTGTGAGTTCGGAGACTATTGCAGTAAAACCAGGTTAGAGAATGGGAGCCTGATCTGCAGGAGGTAGAGTAAGGGTTAAATGGATTAAATAATTATGAGAATGTAGAACAGATAGGATTCGGTTACTAAATGAACTGTGGGTACTATTATTTTTAACATGTTATATATTTTTATTTTACAAAAACATGTACGTACAAATTAGGATAATCTATTATATACTGGTTTGTCACACTTTTAAAATTAACTACATAGTATGAACGTCTTCCCATGTCAATAAAGAGAATAAATATGCATCTGTATCATCTTTTTAAATAGACAGCCTATGATTTACATCACATATGAATTTATGTTTAAGCCACTGAACTTGGAAAACATTTCCTTTTACTAGAGATAAGGTCAAAATAACATACATATTAAAAAAATAAGATGTAGGGGTAATAAAATTTCACAGCAGTTTTTGTTAAATGGAAGACTAGGGTTTTGGAAAGGTGTTTCAAAGCTCCACAAAGGTTTGATTTAGATTTGCTTAAAAAACATTTTTAACTATTAAAAAATTAGCCATGATATTTGAAGGCATTAAATACCAAATTTAACACATTAGATCAAATTACCTTGTTTTTGCCTTAACTTCAGAAAAAAAGCTGTTTCTGACAACTCTGTGACATATATATTTGAACTTACTATAAAATGCTTCAATGATTAAGAAGGTCATAGTGAACTTTTTTGTATGATTTCTATTTGTACATGTCTGCTTGTTCAAATAAAAGTGTGCAATTGTGTTTGTTATACACTAATTGATCCCACACGATATAATTAAACATCAGGCAAAGCTCAGACAGATCTGCTTGTCACCATGTAATAGCTACACAAGAAGTGAATATGCAACATTTTATATTTTAATAATTATAGAAAACTTAAGTTGATGAAAATGCTCCTCTCACTCAGTTCCTTTTACTTCAGAATTCCCTACTTAATGTAAGTTTGAAGTTTCATCTCTTTCCTAAAATGAGAGACTCTGAGAGATATGCAGCGAGCAAGTTTATTAGGGAGAACTTTGGGGAACACCACCTGTGGGGGAAGTGTGAAGGAAGCAGGACTGAGCAAAGGAGAAGCTGAACCACACTGCAGTCAAAACAAAGGTCTCAGCAGATACTACTTGGAACTCTGAAGCCTGGATGGCCTTTTAGAGTTGTCAAGTCTTTGTATTCACTTATCCATTAGTCACTAGATGTGGGCTATTCCCAGGGAGATACTGTAATCTTGGCTGAGTCAATAAACTTCCAAAGAGAACAAGGCCAGTGAGGGACTCAGCTCTAAGTAGTTAACACCCATTACCCCCCAACCCCCAGCACTGGGAAGGAGTACCCTGGGCTATGGGGTATCTGGGCAGCAGACCACAGAATCCACCAAAGTCTAAAAATAGTAAATTCTATAATTTAAAAATTAGACATACAAAAGGGAGGTTACCTGTGGAAAAGAGATAAAGGGGGACTTTCACATTTTGAAACATTACTCTATTTTTTTTTATCTTTTGTAATAGGAGTACATATTCCCTATACGTGCAATGAAAAACATTAGTAAATTAGCATAGACACTATCTTTAATAATGTTAAGATATATCGTAATTACATTTTTGAATTAAATCTCTATATGGTATGGATTTGTACCTTCCTATTGTAAAATTTTCTCAAAGACACGATGTTTAAGTGAAAAAGAATATTATAAGGAAGTTTCTTACTTCATTGTGTTATATATTTCCAGTTCTTTTTCTGAAAGGTCCTTTTTCAAGTTCCCCAAATGAAATGGATTTGGAAGAGTAGCCTTCTTTTTAGTGACCTGAAAAATACAGTTAAGTAGATCAGTTTGTATCTAAGAATGGAATCAAACAGCAGAAATAGTGTAAAAACTGAAAATCCTTCTAAGAGAACTACTTACTATTTTGCAATGTTTCCTTTAAATATTTTTTTTTTTAAAGATTTTATTTATTTATTTGAGACAGAGAGAATGAGAGACAGAGAGAATGAGAGACAGAGAGCATGAGAGGGAGGAGGGTCAGAGGGAGAAGCAGACTCCCTGCCGAGCAGGGAACCCGATGCGGGACTCGATCCCGGGACTCCAGGATCACGACCTGAGCCGAAGGCAGTCGCCCAACCAACTGAGCCACCCAGGCGCCCTCCTTTAAATATTTTTGATGCTAACTTGTACCTCTTGGTTTATCCTTTGCTAACAGTGATCTCAGGGCCATGTCTTAGGACATGATAGTTCTTCTTGAAAACCTACCAGAGCCATTATCAAGTTTTGTTACATTTTATATGTATATGTACTTGCCTCCCTCTCTAGACTGTACTTCTCAAAGCCATGGGCTGTATCTTATCCAGCTTTGTATCTCCTCTGTGTAGCATGGTCCTTGGCACATAGTAGATGTTCAATCAAATTTGTTTAATGGCTCAATCATAAAGATTGATTCAATTTCTCTCTCTTTTTTTTTTAAAGATTTTATTTATTTCTTTGACAGAGAGACACAGTGAGAGAGGGAACACAAGCAGGGGGAGTGGGAGAGGGAGAACCAGGCCTCCTGCGGAGCAGGGAGCCCGATGCGGGGCTCGATCCCAGGACCCTGCGATCATGACCTCAGCTGAAGGCAGATGCTTAACTGACTGAGCCACCCAGGCGCCCTGATTCAATTTCTCTTAAGAGCAATTCATGGCTCTTTAAATCTATTACCCCCTAAATTATGCTTCCTACCAATTTCACTGACTGGGATAACGAATAAGAATGTATTTCCTAAATACATCCACTTAGGGCTCCAAGAGTGCTGTATTGTTTGGAATTAGAAGATGGAATCTATGGCTATTTATGCCATGACACTCAGAATCTCATGTCTTATTTGTGCCCCTTCTCAGATTCCTCCTTCTCCATGCCTTGTTGGCATCACCTCCACCAACCCAGATGACAGTTTCAAAAGTGTTTTGAAAGAAAAGCATCATTAGAGTAAGTATAAGATCCCCCAGGGTGATTACTGTGATGATCATTTGGATATGTTATGGTATTTTTGTGGAGAAAAAACATGGAAAAATCATAAAAACAAACAATCTAAAAAATGAACATTCTCTTTGCTTTATAATCACATTTTAAATTCTTGACTGTGGAGACCAGACCTTCACAGAAGCAGATAAAAACAAAATAAAACAAAAAAACCCTATAAAAACCTGTAGAGTAACACATACACACACAAATATTTACACATATATACTTATATATATTTTTTTACATTTATATATTTATATATAAATTTCTGATTTTTTGTTTCTACTGAATATTTTATTGGTTATTTAGTCAGATCAGCCCTCTAAAATCCCCCACAACTACGATGTTTTCAGTTAACACTTGAATACAGAAGGAAGATGAACAGGGAAAGCAGGATTAAGCAATTTCCCTACTTGTAAGTAGTGTCAAGCAGCTGTCCTGGATGCTACTATTTTATTACTCGATACTTCTTTCTCTTTTTGGTTCTAAATCACTGGTTTGCCAACAGTAACCAAAAATACCACTAGTTCGAATGAAGAATGATTTGCCATTAAAAATTTTCTTGCATTAAAATTAACAAGACAGGAAACAACAAATTGTTGGCAAGGATGTGGAGAAAGGGGAACCCTTTTACACTGTTGGTGGGAATTCAAGTTGGTACAGCCACTTTGGAAAACAGTGTGGAGGTGCCTCAGAAAGTTAAAAATAGAACTACCCTATGACCCAGCAATTGCACTACTAGGTATTTATCCCAAAAATACAGATGTAGTGAAAAGAAGGGGCACATGCACCCCAATGTTCATAGCAGCAATGTCCACAATATGAATGGATAAAGATGTGGTTCATATATACAATGGAATATTACCCAGCCATCAGAAGGGATGAATACCTACCATTTGCACTGACATTGATGGAACTGGAGGGAATTATGCTAAGTGAAATAAGTCAAGCAGAGAAAGACAATTATCATATGGTTTCACTCATATGTGGAACATAAGGAATAGTGCCGAGGACCACAGGGGAAGGAAGGGAAAACTGAATGGGAAGAAATCAGAGAGGGAGACAAACCATGAGAGACTCTTGACTCTGGGAAACAAACTGAGGGTTACAGAGGGGAGGGGGTTGGGGGAATGGGGTAGCCGGGTGATGGGTATTAGGGAGGGCACATGGGGTGATGAGCGCTGGGTGTATATACGCAACTAATGAATCATTGAACACTACATCAAAAACTAATGATGTACTATATGTTGGCTAACTGAATATAAAAAAAATTTCTTGCATTTATAAAATAAGAACTTAAAAGACAGCTTTACTCCCAAAATGTACACACTTGAATGAACACACACCTTAAGCAAGGCCCCACTTTTTTCTGGACCATCAGAGCCCTGAGATTCTCTTTGTTTCCATATGGCATTGGGTATAGTGTGGGGGCTCAGGCCAACACCTTCTCCACCTTCACAGCCATTGTCAGATCCTCCACTGCTCTGGGAAGGACTGGGCTTACGTGTCTTTAAGGAATAGTCACCAAAAAGAATTCTTCTGCATGTTGGAGAGGTTGCTACCTTGGAAGTACCTGGTAGCCTACTGAGGATAGGTGAGGTTGTCAAATTATCTAATTTTTCATGTGATCCAGTAAGGAACCAGTCAGCACAAGACAAACAGGGGCTTGGAGAAGATGTTAGCCGTTCATTGATCTGACAATCTATTCCTTCCAGTTGGTGAAGAGTTGTTTTGACCTGATCCACATAGATACAGTCTGGTCCAGGATTCCCAACAGCTTTGGATGCACAGCCTCCAGCTTCTAATAGTACACATAACATATAATGCTTCTATAAGGAAAAAATATTAATACAGGTTTAGCTACATGAAAATGTTTATATGTAGCATGCATGTATACATTTATGAATACTAAAAACATATGACATAATCATATGATTATTAAAAACTCCTTCCTCCCTTTCTGTGTTAGTTATTCTCAATGCTTCCTGATCATCTTTTTTTTTTTTAAAGATTTTATTTATTTTTTGACAGAGAGAGAGACAGCGAGGGAACACAAGCAGGGGGAGTGGGAGAGGTAGAAGCAGGCTTCCCGCAGAGCAGGGAGCCCGATGCGGGGCTCGATCCCAGGACCCCGGGATCATGACCTGAGCTGAAGGCAGACGCTTAACGATTGAACCACCCAGACGCCCCTTGATCATCCTTGAAAACAAATCCTCATTCATATTGCCTTCTCCTGGTATACCATCAACTACCACTTCTGGCACATGGCACAAGGTAGTTTTCAAAGAGCCACAATTATTGGAAGTCCTTTCATTTACAATGACATGTTTATTCTGATTCTATATCCTTTTCATGTCTCTATTTCCCAAGACAAACCAGAGGATAAAACCACTATAGAAATGAGAACAAAAGATCTTAAGAACCTGATAAAATCTTATTCTGGATTTCATTAATATTTCTCCATGAGTATTAAATGGATGCAAAAGAAAAGGAGTAAGGGACATATAACATTTTCTTGAATACTGGTATCTGACATGCTCATAATTTTAAATTACTATGTTCGTTTGTGTATATATTTTAGATAGTGAATGGCCAAAAAAACCCAACCCCAAAACACAGACACACACACAGAAACCAAGGTAAACTTACCAATCCAACAATTAGCAAAAAATATCTCCCTTCAGGTTCCTGAAAGACCTCAGTGTTTGAGTCTGTAGAAGGTTGGAGGTGATGTCGCGGAAACACTTCTCTCCATATAACCAACTGACCAATTCTTCGTTCTGCTGCTAAAGGCAGTAGGCCGTAGTGGCGACAGTACACAGCAATATCAGTAAGATCATCCTTAGGCAAATGGCTGCATACTAAATAACCCTTGAATTCAACCACAAAGAAGAGGAGTCAACCAGTGATATAAAGCAGTAATGCCATAATATATTTCTAAGAGTTTCTTGGGTACTTCAGTTGTCTTAAAATATTCCAGTTTCAAATGGAATAAAGACATAGTAAAAATAAATGTTTTTTTTTCCTGAGGTCAATTAGAGATCCAAGATTTATGGTTAAGTCAACAGCAGATAGACTTTAGCACCAAGCAACGTCACCTGAGTAGTGTAAGCCGGAGTGTTTGGCAACACTGGAAAAGAACTGAATTCTGAGGATGGAAAGTGGAGAAGAAAAGCAAGAGGTAAGGTGAGGAGAGACTTATTTTTCACTGTGTACCACTCTGTACTGTCGGATTCTTCTTTAGCTATGCTTTAAATTGTGTTTAAAAATCTTCTTGAGGGACGCCTGGGTGGCTCAGTCGGTTAAGCGGCTGCCTTCGGCCCGGGTCATGATCCCAGGGTCCTGGGATTGAGTCCCATATTGGGCTCCTTGCTCAGTAGGGAACCTGCTTCTCCCTCTCTCTCCCTCTGCTTGTGCTCTGTCAAATAAATAAAATCTTTAAAAAAAAAAAAAAAATCTTCTTGAAATATGAAAATACTTAAATTCATTTGATGCTCAATTTGCTGTATATGGAAGTCAACTAAATGTTAGATTTACTAAAAAGATACATGTTTATGTCTGAAGATAAGAAAAAAAGTGCACTGTTGCAAAAATAAATCAAGAAAGTATTGCTTTTCTCTATTACGCATTTGGTTCCTTGAGTATTGTTTCTCCTTTACACATTTGCAAATGCTTTAGAATGTCATAAAATCAGAAATATTTATTGTATTTGTAAATATGTAGGTACCAACTTTTTTTTTTTTTTAAGACTTTAATTTAACGGTAACTACACTCAAAGGAAAAGGGATAAATGTATTTTTCATGTTAGTAGAAGTTTGAGAAAATTCACTTTAGGTCTGTTCATATAGCAGTTGGACATTTATAAAAATTTCAAGCTTCAACTTACCTTGTAAAATAGAGAAGATCCTAAAATTGTATACAGCCGCCTCATGTCATAGTAATCCTCAGACTGGAGAAGAAAAACCACAATGGATTTATATTCTTTGTTTTTTCATGATAAAAAAAATCTTAGGCTACAATGGTTAAAATGGCAATTATATAATTTCATAACTGAACTTTTCATAGTGTCTTCTTTAGAAATGAATATACCAGGGTATTAGGGTGAAAGATAATGTGCATGTATTTTTGACTGAGAACAATTTTTTTTTTAATCTTTTAAGATACTGTTGATTAGAGACCTCTGAGAATAGAACATAAGATTAGTTAGTGCAAGAGGGATTAAAACATGTCTATCAAGACAAAAAGCTTCTACTATACATCATCTAAAATATCCTATACTACCAAATAATATTTTTGAATGATTTTTTTAAATTTCCAAATAATATTTTTGAAAGTAAAATTTGATACAACCTATTTGGGAGCAACTAATTCGTATATATAAAAAAATTAAATATACCCTTTGAGTAATTCCAGTTCTAAAAATCTACAGAAATGCTCAAACAGGAGAATCAAGATTTTTGTATAAAAAGTTAGTAGCAGAACTATTTGTAATATGCAAAATTGGAGATAAAGTCAAGTGCAACAATGGAGAATGGTTAATAAAATTAGGTATGTTCATACCATGGACTATCATAGGTCTGTTAAAAAAATAAGGTTGATCTATATGAGCAGGCACAAAAGGTTTTAGGGTATACTGCTGAGCAAAGAATGCAAGCTACAGAACAAAATACTCACTATGATCTAATTTTTAAAAAAGAATACCACCCCCAATGATGTACTTGTATGTGTATACATGTGTGCTGCTGTGTATGTACCTATGTACATATGTGTATAGCAAAAAGTCTGGAAGAATATGTTTCAAACTGTAAGAAAACTGTAAGAACAGTTACAATTAGGGATAGAACTGGGAGAGAGGGATGAGGAGGTGGGACATTTGTTTTTAATAATCACACTTGCATTTTACCCAATATGCATGTATTAATTTTGTAATTAAAAAAAAAAAAAAGCAACGAGGGATGCCTGGGTGGCTCAGTCAGTTAAGCGTCTGCCTTCGGCTCAGGTCATGATCCCAGGGTCCTGGGATCGAGCCCTGCATCAGGCTCCCTGCTCCACAGGAAGCCTGCTTCTCTCTCTGCCTGCTGCTCCCTCTGCTTATGCTTTCTCTCTCTCCCTCTGTCAAATAAATAAATAAAATCTTAAAAATAAAAAAGGCAATGAAACCTAAGGAAAACTAAAAAACTAGAAATAACCTAATTATTTCTCAGCTGGGAAACGGATAAACAGTGTGATACATTCATACAATGGAATACTACTCAGCAATAAAAAGGACAAAATTACAGATGTATACAATGGCATGAATGAATCTCAAATGCATTATGTTAAGTGAACTAAGTCAGGCCCCCCCAAATTACCTATTATCTAATTCAATTTATAGGACATTCTGGGGACAAAAAACAAATCAACAAAACAAATGCCAAGGGCTGGAGGTAGGAAGAGGGGTTGACTATAAAGGGGCACAGAAGAATTTATTACCAAATATAAATTATACCTTAATAATAATTTTTAAAACTAAAGAAAACAAAATTAGGATACAAGATTAAATCTTAAATCTAATTTCACAGAAAGTTTAGAATAGACCCTTATTTTCATTTTTTAAGGTAAAATTCACTGTGAATTGTTCTGCCAATTTTTAAAAAAGATTTATTTATTTATTCGAGAGACAGAGGAGGGGAAGGGCACAGAGAGAGAGGGAGAGAATCCTCAGGTAGACTCCACGATGAGCGTGAGCCCAACGCAGGGCTCGATCCCAGGGCCTTGGGATCATGACCTGAGCTAAAACCCAGAGTAGGCCACTTAACCAACTGAGCAACCCAGGTACCACTATTCTGCCAGTTTCAACAAATGTGTATAGCTATGTTAAGTATCACCAAAATCAAGATATATAACAATTCCATCAACACTGCTTTTTTTTGCTGGGTAGTATTCCCTTGCATGAACATGCCACAATATGTCTGTCTATTAACCCACTGATGGACTTGAGTTACCTGAATTGTTTCCAGTTTTCTTTTGGCTATTACAAATGCAGCTGTTATGAATATTTGTGTATAGGTCTAGTACTGACATAGGCTTTCATTTCTCTTGGGTAATTGGAAGAACAGAATGACTGAATCATGTGGTAGGTATATATTTAGGTTATTAAGAAACTGTCAAACTGCTTTCCTAAGTAGTTGTACCATCTTACATTCTCAATTTATCAATTTTCTTCTTTCTTTATAGATTGTGTCTTGATGTTGTATCCAAGGAATCTCAATAGATCTTTGTCTAATCATAGAAAATATTGTTTTAATATTTTAATACTTTAAACTGTTCCTAATGCTTAGTGTCTATCTAAACATTCTCCATCAGTGAAAAGATTTATGACCTATGAGGAGTTCACCACGTTTAAGTTTCCATTATTTTTACAAACAAAATATGCTTCCATTTGCTCAGGATCTTAGTGAAGACTAAGCCACTCGTGGGGCACCTGGGTGGCTAAGTGTCGGCCTTCAGCTCAGGTCAGGATCCTGGGGTCCTGGGATGGAGCCCCATGGAGCCTGCTTCTCCCTCTCCCTCTGCTGCTCTCCCTGCTTGTAATAATAAATTTTTAAGATAAAAATCTTAAAAAAAAAAAAAAGACTAAGGTACTCTTTAAAGCAATCAAGATTTTACCAGCAATCTTCTTATGATCCAGCCCTCACTGCTTCTACATCCTAATTTCCCATTTACTTTTTTTAAGGATTTATTTATTTGAGAGAGAGAGAGAGAGCATGCGCATGCAAAGAGGGGGTGAGAGGCAGAGGGAGAAAGAGAATCCTCAAGCAGACTCCCTCCAGGGCTGGGGCAGGGTTCCATCCCAGCACCCTGAGATCATGACCTGAGCTGAAATCAGGTCACTTAGCCAACGGAGCCACCCAGGTCCCCTCTCTCCCCACCATTTACTTTTAAAAGAATTTTTCTTCCTTTTTTTTAAGTGGCTCCATGCCCCACGTGGAGCCCAATGGGGGGCCTGAACTCATGACCCTGAGATCAAGACCTGAGCTGAGGCCAAGAGTTAGATACTTAACTGAGCCACCCAGGCACCCCTTAAAAGAACTTTTCTTACTGACAATTTTAGCAAATACAAACATAGAATCGTGTAATTAGCTCTTATGTGCCCATCATCACCCAGCTTTAACTATGACCAGTCCATGGCTAATCTTGTCTCATCAATATCCCTCTCTCCTTCTTTCCTCTCCCTGATGAATTATTTCAAAACCAGTAACGGATGTTATATGATTTTATCTGTAAATACTTCAGAGTATATCTCTAAAACAGAAGGATTTAAAAAAATTATTCTCACCTAATATCCAACATCAGTGTTTATATTTCCTTGATTGTCTCGTAGATGTTGTTTTCAAATTTTATTTTATTGTTATGTTAATCACCATACATTACATCATTAGTTTTTGATGTAGTGTTCCATGATTCATTGTTTGCGTATAACACCCAGTGCTCCATGCAGAACGTGCCCTCTTTAATACCCATCACCAGGCTAACCCATCCCCCCACCCCCCTCCCCTCTAGAACCTTCAGTTTGTTTCTCAGAGTCCATAGTCTCCCCCTCCAATTCCTCACCCTTCATTTTTCCCTTCCTACTATCTTCTTTTTTTTCTTTTTTTAAACAACATATAATGTATTATTTGTTTCAGAGGTACAGGTCTGTGATTCATCAGTCTTCCACAATTCTCGTCGATGTTTTTAAAAATTTTGTTTGTTTGAATCAGGATCCAAGTAAGGTCCACATATTAAAATTGGTTGATATGTTCTTAAGTCTCTTGTGACTGATAGGCTCTCTCAGTTTCTCCCCACTCCCTTTTATTTGTTGAAGAAATTGTCTTATTGTGTTTCCTAGTCTGGATTTGATGATTATAATCTCGCCCCCCCAATGGGGTCATTTAACATGTCCCTGTCCCTAGTATTTCGTATATAGTGGTAGTTAGATCTTGAGACCTCATCAAAAATATTTTATAAGTAATTTGTGTGCTTCCATCATGAGCCACATACTACTTGGTTGTCTTCCTTTTCATGATAGTAACAACTACTGATGACCTTTGCTTAGACCCATTAATTCATTGTGAAAATTGCAATACGGTAATATTCCAGTTCTGTCATTCTTTCTTGGTATGTTAAGTAGAATACTTCCATAAAGAGAACTCCCCCTCATCTCTATTTGGTAACCCTGAGGTATGGTTCAGATAGAAGGGCAGATAAATGTTTGTTTCCTTCTCTTTGTTGCCAGTTTTCACAGTAATGAATTGGTTCCCTAGCATCCTCCAAAGTTGACCAAGAAGTTTCTTTTTTTCTTGAGTATAATTATGAACTCATGGACTTCAACATATCTGATGGGTTTCAATCTGCTGCAGTTATTACACTTACAGATGCTCAAGTGGGAGCCTCTTCAAGTTGTCTCCTAATTACTGGAACCCTACATTAACCCCATATTTTTTAAAGCTTTCTGGATTTCTGAAGTAACAAGACGTTGCCAGGCTTATCTTGTATTATTTTCAGCCCCAAATTTGCAATCAGCCATTTCTCGTAGGAGTCTTGGTTCCTTTTAGTGAGAAGTATTATTTATATGCCATAGCCTGGGTGCTAATGGCATTCATCACTACTGAGATGACCACTATTTCTAGGCCTTTTTATCAGACGGAGCTAGGAAATATATTTTTTTAAAAAAGATTAAAAACCATACTGGTACTTCTAATTGAAATTTGTATCTATAGGGTTTTTACTTACTTCAGTATTACAATTCAATTATTTACTTTACTATTAATCTATGTACTTTCTCTCAAAGACTGGTTCTTATTGATTCTAAATGCAATTAATCATTATGTACACATTATGTAACAAATATTTTTAACTGAGTAGAAAATTTTAAGGCAAGCAAAATAGATTCTGTTCATGTCAAAATAGAGACCCAATGCTACATAGTTCAAGATTATTACATGCCCACTTGAAAAATATTTAGAATAATGGCTGATTTATAAAATATGAAATCAACATTGAGCCTTTCCTAAAATCCATTGGTTCTCTCACCAGTTCTGCAAAATCTGCAGCCTCCAAGTCGCTCAATGCTGTGTCTAGGTCCATCTATGTGAAAAGAAAAAAAAAAGTAACACAAACCATTTAACTCATATTAGTTATTGTTTAGTAATGGCCTCATAAAAGTGCTTAATAATTAGTTGAAGAATTGAGTAAGTATCTTTCTCTTTTGTGATATTTAAGAAATGTCCCAAAATAGAACATGTTGCTTTTAAACTTTGGAATTACATAAAAAAATTTATTTAACATACAGTCACTTTTCAATTAAATCTAGATTATTGCAAAATGAGTTTCACTCTGTATTCAATGCAAAATAATTTATGAGGTTAAAAATTGCTTTCCAGTTTTGAGTTAGAAAATTTTTGAACCTATTAAAATTCTTAAGAGAAAAATAATCAATCTTAATGTACCCAATCTATTTTGAGGCTTTTTTCCCCCTTCTATTTCCTGTGTATTTCTCAACAGTTAGATTCTTTGAAAATATCAACATTCTTCCCTGTGTCTTTCTTACATTCTATATAAAAGGACTCTCTTTATTTATGGATTAAAACATGAAGGCAAGTGTTCCCCTGGAATCTGGCACAGTTTAGCTTCCCTACAGAGTTATTAGAAAAATCTTACTTAGGATTTAGCTTTCGTTTCTATGGAAATTGCCTGAACTCTTTCATGTATTTGTTCCTCCACGAAGCATTCAAAATTTAAAAACAGAATAAATTTAATTTGTAGTTTAATCTGTAATGCATATATATAAATTGAAAACTATTGGCATTTAAAGGTTGTAGCATATATGTGATTTGTGGAAAAGAATCCGTTTTTTTTTCTTTTAAGGGCCAAGGCACTCTCTGCAGGACTGTTGCACAAACTGTGTCTTACTGAGATGACTAAAGCTTTGGAAACATTAGTCATGCCTTTCAATGCTTTTCACACATTTACTTATTACTCATTTGTGACCTACATTTTTATCTAGCAAATATTTCATGTACTCCTTTTGGGGCTATGGTTTCTCTTGTGAAAAACTAAAGGACAAAAAGAAAATTACCCACTTGTGAATTTTGATCTCACAAATGTTAATGTTTAAGGTTGCTATTCCCATTACTGAACTCTATAGGCTAATGTACAAGGTTACTGTAATTGTTTCTTGACATTCCTTAAGACAACAGACAAAGTATCTTTTCTTTTTTTTTTTTTAAGATTTTATTTATTTATTTGACAGAGAGAGACACAGCGAGAGAGGGAACACAAGCAGGGGGAGTGGGAGAGGGAGAAGCAGGCTTCCCGCTGAGCAGGGAGCCCGATGTGGGACTCGATCCCAGGACCCTGGGATCATGACCTGAGCCGAAGGCAGACGCTTAACGACTGAGCCACTCAGGCGCCCCGCAAAGTATCTTTTCTCTTAAACTATTCCAGTGTACCTTAGGAAAAATGACATTTAAAAAAAAGAACATCTGACAAACAAACAAAAGGAAGACATACCACATAATTATGATTTCTGAAACGCATTGTAAGTTTGGAAAACGCTTAAATGTTAAAGTAAGATGAGAGATCTAATTTCTATTTAGAAAGAAATATTTATCTTTCTAAGTTCACTGTACTGGAGCTCTTACCTCACTAACCAATGGCTTCTTTTAACTCTTACCCACAATCCTGAAAATAACAAAAAGTCTAAAAAAGAGAGAAAATAAAAAATCACAAGGCAACTGGTTCTGACTTTTATTTATGACCCCCGAGATTACCTTGATTTCCTGCGGAAGCATGAGCCATCGAACTCCAGGGAGACCGTCTAAAAGCACTGCACTGGAAGCATCATATTGTTGTGCGCTCGGACTGGCACCGGAATGTAGTTTAGCAGGCTGAAGTGCTCTTTGAAAGAACAAGTTGAAAAAATGATCCAAACGAGGAACATTCTCAACCTGGCAAAAGGCACTGAAGAAACAAGAGCTGTAAGTCAGAACAACATGTGAAAACGGTGGTTATCTTTTGTATGCTCCTAAAGAGACTAGATCTTTCCCAACTACACAGGCTCTCTTCTTTACTCCTTATGAAGAATTACTGCTATGTTACTGATGGAATGTGTTAAGAAGTTCATCCTGTCAATATTTTTTACCCAAAAACCTACTTTCAAATGTACTGAGTAGATGGTATTATGGAAGAACCACAGGGCTAACACAAATGGTGTATCTACAATAGAATGGGCTGGAAGTACCCTTTTTGTGGGAGGGGGCAAGTAAGTTGCTTTTACTTATCTCTTAACCATTTAAACTCCCAGTATCTTTCAGGCAAGATGGAATAATAAAGAGATTTTGAGCTTTGTAATAGAACATATCAGGCTTTGAATCTTATCACTGCTTTTACTAGGTAGGTATCTCAGGAAGATCTAACCTTTCTCTGAACTTTTGTTTCCATCTCTAAAAATGGGGATAATACAACGTGACTCACATGTGAAGTACCTAGTACATAATAAGTACTTATTATGTTTATTACTTACTGAATACAGAAAGCACATAATTAGCCCAAGTAATTTTCCCCT
The DNA here is from genome assembly GCF_054177405.1 of Leptonychotes weddellii. Classification (NCBI taxonomy): domain Eukaryota; kingdom Metazoa; phylum Chordata; class Mammalia; order Carnivora; family Phocidae; genus Leptonychotes; species Leptonychotes weddellii. Next base: position 82,502,147 of record NC_138370.1, read on the forward strand.
CTTCACTAATGAAGGCAACACTATTGAACTCAAAGGAAGAGAGAGAGAGAGAGAGAGAGAAAGGGGAGACAGACTAAACATTTGGTTTTAGCCATGTAAAAATAATACGGCATTGCCTGCAACCATTCATTGGAATAGCCCTCTGGATAACACGATAACTAGTATATATACCATTAATACATCAGACTAATATTCATGGATTCATTCAACAAACAGCTTGAGTGCCAACTATGTTCTAGGCACTATTCTCACTGTCGGAGGTACAGTAATTAAAATATCAAGACAAAAGACAAGGTCTCTGCTTCCATGGAGCTCACATTCTGATGGAGAAAGACAACAAATGAACAAACAGTAAAAACATGAACTCATACAAAGGGCCATACAGAGAATAGGATCATGTGAATGGGTGATGTGACTGGTTGGCTAATTTAGATCAAAAGTTGGGGAAGAGTCTTTGAGAATGGGTATTCAAGCTGAGATCCCAATGTCAAGAAGATCCAGTGAGAGGAAAAAGCACAAAAGCTGTAGGGTGGGAACAAGGTTGGCGAGCGTACCCGCAGAACAGAACAGACTGTGGTTTCAGATGTGAAATCAGAAAGGTGTGTAGGAGCCAGATTATAATGTAAAAAGAACACTTTTTTTTCTTAAGATTTTATTTATTTGTTTATTTGTTTATTTATTTATTTATTTATTTGTTTGTTTATTTTATGGGTTCAGACAGAGAGAGACAGCAAGAGAGGAACCACAAGCAGGGGGGGAGCGGGAGAGGGAGAAGCAGGCCTCCCACCGAGCAGGGAGCCCAATGCGGGGCTCGATACCAGGACCCTGGGATCATGACCTGAGCCAAAGGCAGA
>NC_138370.1:82503500-82553342 GCF_054177405.1 Leptonychotes weddellii
CCCCCCCCCCCCCCCCCCCCCCCCCCCCCCCCCCCCCCCCCCCCCCCCCAGCCCGGCGATGGGTATTAAAGAGGGCACGTACTGAATGGAGCACTGGGTGTTATACGCAAACAATGAATCATGGAACACTACATCAAAAACTAATGATGTAATGTATGGTGATTAACATAACATAATAAAATAAAAAAAAGAGAGAGAGAAAAAATAAATAAATAAAATACTGTTCTCAAAGTCTTTTCCCAATTTCCCCAATTGTCCCAATACAGCTGTTCCCCACTGCAATCCAGGATCAATTAAGGATTAGCCACTGCATTTAGTTATATGTCACTTCATTGTTCCTTAGTCTAGGACAATTCTCCAGCCTTTTTTTTCTTTCATAACAGATAACATTTTTGGAGAATCTAAGACAACTATTTTTGCACAATGTTAAAACTTGGCTTTAAAAGAAATGATTTGGGCTTTTTGTACCTCATCTAGCATATAGGTTTCACCTCTGGATTTCACTCTGGTATTCTGAATCTATTTTTTAACAGAACTTATTTAAAAATCAAGCAGAGAACTGTAGAGTTGGAACTGGGCTCAGATATATTTGCTCAGATCTCTTTGATTATAGATGAGAAAACTGAAACCCAGAACAGTTTGGCAACTTGCTCAGAGCAAGGTTTAAAATGGAGCTCTGACCTCATTCTACCACATTACCACATTGTAGATAGCTCCCAGGCCATCTTCTGTCAGATGACAAGAAGCGTTCAGACCATTTTTATACATCGAGTAGAAGTTTAAAATATTGCCGTTAGATAGTTCCAAATTTAAATGTTAAAAAGTCTCCTATGGTATTCTTTATAAATCAGCACTCCTCTTCTCTTACTGCTTGAATAACTGTTTCAGCTGCCATAGATACAAATCAGGTAAAACAACTTTTTCTGGAACAAGTCCACCTCAGTTAGTTCTGGCCAGGCGGGAATGAAGCCCCACCCAGGCTATGTGAGAGATGGAAGGATCATGCTCTTGAGTCAGTTTCAGTTCCTTGAGTTATTAATTCTGCAACCTTGGAGAAATCAGTAAATCTCTCTTAGATTCTTTTTCTTCACATACAAAATAGAAACACAATTATTGGTATCTTACAAACTGTTATGAGGAATAAATGAAATTACTAAAGGAAATGATATTAGCAAAGCACCAACATACTGCCTGATATGTACAAACACTAGTTCCCTTCCCAATTCTACTCCTGTCCTCCCTGAGCCTCCTATGAACCCCTTAGTTTACATGGCTGGTAGTTAGAAGCTTATACTTTACCCCCCTTTCAACACTAATGATGTAAGAAAAATGTGGTTTACTAATTAACATTACTCCTAGCTAAAGGAATTTTAACTATGTTCTAAATCATTATTAAAGATTCATCATGCTAAATGCTGGTGCTTGCTTTTGAGTACAACACAGCTATAATACCAATTCTGCTAGTAAAACAAACAAATGCATACATGTTTATACTCAAGGGGTTAAACTAGAATAAAATATTCCAAAATATTTATCATGAATATCCTCAGGTGATGGGATTTTCAAAGATTTTGTCCCTTACTTCTTCATATTTTCCAATTTTTACAATGAACATGTATTACCTTTATAATAAGAAGAAAGTTTATTTTCTTAAATAGAAAAGATTTTAAAAGATTTAAAAAAGATTTTAATAATATACATCTTATGACGGGGTTATATTCTCAAATTATATGCTGTCAAAATCACTCTGAGCTTACATTAGGAAGGCGAATGTGCTGGAGTATAACATACTCTCTCAATACGATAAATTCAAATAACTCAAAACAGTTTTTCTTCCATTTTCAAAACAAACGGCTGTTTCTTCATTTAGGCACAAGATGTACAAATTGGCACGTAAAAGCCATGTGCGTGCGTGCGTGTGTGCATGTGTGTGTATGTGTGTATTTAAATGCAGAACCACACTTAATGCAGCAAGATGCTCACGCCATAAAAGGCAAACTGGGCCAACAGCAGATATACGACTCCTACTTCCTACTTAACGAGGACATGTAAACAGTGGGTGGAGTTGGACCAAAATATTTAAATCATTCATTCATTCATTTTTTTTTTTTACTTCTAAGTATACATAGCTGAATTTGCAAATGTTAATTAAACATAAGTATAATGTGACTCCACTGAAAACGTAATTTTTTTTGGAAGATAGAAGAGCCGGGGTTGAACTCTGGCAACACTGGCAGACACCTGCTACTGCCAGAGGCAAGAAAGGAGGAGCCCGGACCCGGGGCTGACGTGTGGCCAGTTTACTTGGGTGAAGCTGTTTCAGTTGTTAAAATACTGTAATTCTTCATTACTGATTGGTAAGTAGCTGCTGTCTGGGCCCCCTGAGGTGCCCTAGTACCCTGGCTCACCCTAGGCCCTCTCCACATCTGACAACCAAAGGGGACAACAGTATACCCTATTTCAGCATTATGGCTGGTGTTTGCCTGATTGTCAGTATTTCAAACACCAATCTGTCTCCATCGACATCTCTTTATCCATTCATAGGCACTGCTGGTCACTGGCTGCCATAGTTATTCTAGCACTTTCATTTTGCATTTCCAAAGATAGCTACTTTTACAGAGCATCCATGTGTGTCTTTGCTGTGTGTGTATGTGTTTTAAGAGAAAGAAGTGAACATAAGGGAAATGCTATTTCTTAGACAATAAAGAATTTCATCATGGGTCCTACTATTTCAGAATCTCAAATCAGATGCAGGAAGATTCTGTTTTATCAGGGATTCTGTTCTTCATCCTGATCAATCCAGAAAGTAATTCCTCCTCGTTTTATAGAATATCTAACCTATCTAAAGCATATCATCCTTCTTACCCCTCAAAAGAGAGAAAGCTAATTCCTGATACTAACAAGAGCAGAGCATTCATAAACAGAAAGTACAGCACTTTCAAAATACATCTAATGACCTAAAAATGTCATCTATGATACAAAATGTCAATGCTTAGACTATCAAAATAACTATTATGAAAGAGATTTATTTTTACCTACAAGGAATGAAAAATAATTCACTAAGTAGCTAAATAAAAGCTCAGGAATAAGGCTAAAACTAGATAACAGAAAAAAAATCAAGAAAATAGTATAATTAGTTTTTTTTTCATTTCTTTTTTTAATTTAATTTAATTTAGTTTTTAAAATAAATAAAACCACATTAAAAAAACTTTATAGGAATAGTGATTTTAATAAATCAGAGAAAAGAAAATTCCATGACTGTTTAAAATGACTTCTTTAGGAAATGGATCATCATCAACATATATAGTAGTCATAAAGGCAGGCTGGTCATTATATTTTTTTTTATTATTGTCATTATTCCTGCTTTACACAGGAGCTTTATTTGCAGATATTTCTCTCTTTTTAGAATAATCTCCAAAAGCTAAAAATGTTAACAAGAGCTATAATTTTTTAAATAGTCAAGTATGTAAGTGTAACTCACCTTATACATGATAACTTTCAGAATCTTAAAAATGAAAACAGTACAGGATGTCTTTATTTTCTGTAATTCATCATAAAATACAAAAAAGACTGTTCATACCTGCATAGGTCCAGGAATGCAAGATAGAACTCTCTCTATGTTCTCAGAGGTCACATCAACATCATTCACAGCAACAAGAACATCACCTGAAAACAGAATAACAAAGGTCATTGTATGAATATCCAAAAACCAAAAAGATCTAGAATTGGAACATTAAAAGCATCTATTCCAACCTCTTCAAAATACTATGGAACTCATTATTATTATACAGCTCATAGCAGCAGAGCTAAGTTCCCTCTCCATTCTTTTCTTATATTATAATACAGGCCAATGTTGTGCCATAACTACAATCTATGGATATTTATTTATTTTTTTTTAGAAGATTTTATTTATCTATTTGACAGAAAGAGACACAGCGAGAGAGGGAACACAAGCAGGGGGAGTGGGAGAGGGAGAATCAGACTTCCCGCGGAGCAGGGAGCCTGATGCGGGGCTCGATCCCAGGACCTGGAATCATGACCTGAGCCGAAGGCAGATGCTTAATGACTGAGCCACCCAGGTGCCCCTACAACTTATGGATATTTAAAGAGATGAATATTCTCATTTTGGATACAACTGGGAGAATTATGTAAATTCAAAGGACAAATACAAAATTTGTAGCATAAACCAAGTACTGCACTTAGCAAAATTGAATCTAATCACTTAAAGACACAGTAAAAAAAATTGGCTGAAATTTTAATTAAATCCATGTGGTACATCATAACTCAATATGCTGTGGCATTCACTGCTATTATTGATCTGTGTCTACACTCAGCTCTTTGTTTCAAAGGCCCCAACCGTAACAAAATCCACAGCATGTTCTGCATGCCTGTGTGGCTCAGTTGTTGGGTGTCTCTGCCTTCAACTCAGGTCATGATCCCGGGGTCCTGGGATGGAGTCCTACACTGGGCTCCCTGCTCAGTGGGGAATCTGCTTCTCCCTCTGTCCCTCACCCCCACTCGTGCTCCTTCTCTCTCTCAAAAATAAATAAATAAAATTTAAAAAAACCCAACAAAAACAACAAAATCCACAGCATGTTTTGGTAAAAGCTCCTTTTCCATGGGTTTTCTTTAAATGTGTATGTTTATCAAATTTGGGGGCTTTCATAAAATAAAGATCAGTGTTAAAATGGAAATTTACTTTTGTAACATAATTAGAGATAATATCAAAATAACTGAGTTTTATTAATAGAAATATATACACACCAAGGTTATTTTTTATCATTCCTAAACATACCATTAAGAAATGGACCAAATAATTAATATTCATCTAACATATTTTTACTGAGCACCTACTGTGTGCCATGCACTGTTCTAGGCACCATAGATAGAGAATTGAACAGAACAGACAAAAATCTCTACCGTCATGGAGCTTCATACTCTGGGGAAAAAAATTATAAACACGTATATGGATAATAGTGTTGGTAGACGATTCGCCATCAGTCTCTCATGTTTTTGTACATCTTTCAAGGCAAGGCACTGAAGTCCTTGTTCTGGATTATTTTTTCAAGGATGGTTGTGTAGTGAACAGCCTTGGACAGTAGTGCTGTAGGGAGTAACCATCTGAAAACACGTCTAACAAAGTTCTAAAAGTAGGAGACATACATGTATTGTCATAACATATGAAAATTAATTTTAGAGTGAGTGTAGTATACATAATATTTTAAAATGTTTAGTAGAAAATTTTCTCCTTCTGTAAGAGAAGTGTTATATCCACTTCTCATTCTCCCAGATATTTGTTTTCCTCAAGTTTTTGTCAGCAACTCTGTGACTCAGAAACGGCAGGCTTCCTGGACATCCTATCACTTCAGTGGGCAAAGTTCTTTCTCAGCAAGCACACAGAGTCATTAGGATGCCCTGTCAAAGGCTGAAAGGAAATGAACTGCATGAAATTGTTTGAACCGCTAGGTAAGAAATGCGAATTACTGATGGAAAATTTTATCAAGATACATTCAAAAGTCAAATGAAATAGAAAGAGGTGAAATCAGTTTAAAACAGTGCTTAAATCAATTCCTCAATGTAAAATTAGTCATTTGAGAAAATCGATCATTGCATTCCTGAGCATCTACTTAATATCAAATGTGTACTGAAGGGCACCAAGGGCTATGAAAGTACATATGTCAAAGTTTGTTTACTACTCTATTTATACTATATGCAAAATGAATATACAGTTTAAGAAATTATTTTTAAAATAAAACTATTACACATAAATATAGAAAAAAGAAAAGATATATATACGTATATCTATAAAATGTTGCCTTTGGGTGTATGGGCTTTTTCTTTTTTTGCTTTATTTTCTAAACTGTCTACATTAAACAAATATTACTATTATAAAAACAAATTAAAACTCATTATTTTACTAAAAAAAACCCCACTGTGGTAGGCAGATAATGGTCCCCTAAAGTTGTTCACATCCTAATCACTGAAATCTCTCAATGTTACCTTACATGGCAAAAGGGACTTGGCATGTTAAGGATGTTGAGATCGGGAGATTAAGTGGCCCAATGTAATCACAGGGTATTTATAGGCAGGAGGCAGGAGGGTCAGAGTCAGAGAGAGATTTGAAAATGCTACACTGCTGGCTTTGAAGATGCAGGAAGGGACCACAAGACAAGGAGTTCAAGTGGCCTCTGAAAAGCTGGCCGAGTAACGGGATTTCTACCCTAGAGAATCCATAAGGAATGTAGCCCTGTGGATACTTTGATTTTAGTGCAAGAGGGCACATTTTCGACTTCTAAATTCCAGAACTGCAAGATGATAAATTTGTGTTGTTTTAAACCACTAAGTTTGTAGTAATTTGTCACAGTACCAATAGAAAATGAATACACCTGCCTAAAAATACAAAGCAGTCTTGGCTAAGCACCAAATGAGAATCATGGACCATGAATGAAAAAGAACAGGCCTGGATATACAAGGTACAACGAGGTCATTGGAGAAAAAACTAAATCAATCTTATTAGAAGGAGGGATTTATGCACAGAAGGACTGGAAATGTGTATGTGCCAGTGGGGTGGGATCAGACTGAGTTTAAATTGGTCTTTTAAATTAAGCTGAATTTGACTTCAGGGGGAAGAAAATCTCACTTTTTTGAAACACATTTACCATACTGCCATGTTATACATTCAAGTTAATGCATTTACTGTCAAGACATTTACTGAAAAATCCTTAAATTTTGAGAGAATTAACTTTATTATATATTTTTTGAGTGCCAATATCAATCCCTCATTTATAATATGCGGGCATAAGCAGAAAATTACGGTCTCTCCTGATCTATCATTCTAGAAATCCTTGAATAATAGTGGCTCATATATTGTAACTATCATTCAAAACATTTGATTAAGTTAAAGATCACATTGCCTCATGATGCCGGATAAGAAACTGGTGCAAGGTTTTTATTTCTCATTAAAACAGAAAATAATACTACAGAAATGTTGAAAAATTATTGATGACCCCAGCACTTTTAGCCATAATTATTTTCGCAAATTATTTTTAGTCTTTACTTACATTGACACAAATGAGGTATAAAGGAATTTCATCCTTTTAAACCTCTCAAGTAATAAGAATTTTTATGTTGGTACATAGTGTTTAGATTACAATTTTTAATAGCCAAATAATGCAGACATTTATTAAATTATAATTCAAATAACCATACTCCAGTTTGACATTTTCATGCTTTTTATTTTTATTCTTACTTAAAAAATGCTTAAATAAATGTTTTCATGCACATAGTTTTCCTTCTTTTACATCTGGGTTCAGCAAACTTTCTGTAAAGGGCCAGATAAGTAAATATTTTAGGCTCTGCAGGCCATATGGTTTTTGTTGCAGCCACTACTCTACTCTGCAACTGCAGTTCGAAAGCAGCAATAGACAATAAACGTATGAATGTGGCTGTGCTCCAATACAATTTTATTTATGAACACTAACATGTGAATTTCACATAACTTTCATATGTAATAAAATACTGTTCTTTTGATTTTTATTTTTTAATCACTGAAAAGGTAAAAACCATTCTCAGTTTTCAGACTACAAAAATGAATGGTAGGACTGATCTGACATACAGGTCATGGTTTACAGATCTGTTTTAGATTATTTCTTTTGGATAAGTGTCCCAAAATGGATTAAATGGTTAAGTGGTACACTGTTGTAGCTTAATCCTTATTTCCAAATTACATTTTGGAAGGATTCAATAATTTCTTTTCTTTTTGGCTTCAAAGAGAAATCCTTCGGCATTCCCTCCACCCATTCAAGTGAAGCACTACAGCAAGTGAAAGAGTTTTGTGAATAGAAATCAGGACTTGTAGGTCCCAGCTTTATCACTGACTGCCCTCTGTTCTTGGTAAATCACGTAATCCTTCTGGTACTCATTTGTAGAAGGAAGTAACTGCACCAGAAACTCTCTAGGAAGGCCTAAAAACTCTAATTCTATCTTTGCAATGAAGTCACTGCTTGTTTCTTTCCTTTACTACTGGGTCAAGTACCACAGGTAAAATGTGGAAAAGAAATGATGTGAGGGAGGAGAGACAGAAAAGCACAGCGGAGTTACTTTCGTTAACAAAATTGAAATACTGGGGCACCTGGGTGGCTCAGTTGGTGAAGCGTGTGACTCTTGGTTTCAGCTTAGGTCATGATCTTGGGGTTATGAGATCGAGCCCCACAATGGGCTCCATGCTCAGCTCGGAGTCTGCTTGAGATTCTCTGTCCCTCTCTCTCCGCCCTTCTCCCGGCTTGCTCTCTCTCTCTCTAAAATAAATAAATAGGGATGCCTGGGTGGCTCAGTTGGTTAAGCATCTGCCTTTGGCTCAGGTCACGATCCCGGAGTCCTGGGATTGAGCCCCACATCTGGCTCCTTGCTCAGTGGGAGTCTGCTTCTCCCTCTGCCTGCCACTCTCCCTGTTTGTGCTCTCTATCTCTCTGACAAATGGACAAATAAAATCTTTAAAAATAATAATAAATAAAAATAAAATAAATAAATCTTTAAAAATAAAGGGAGGAAAAGAAAATTGAAATGTTTCAAGTATTACAGAAGGTGAAAATAAAAATGTGTATCAAATAACAACATACAAAATATTAGAGAATAAAACCATTCATTAGGTACTCACAAAAAACCAAACCTATCTTCTTAAAAAAGCACTTCAAATGTTTTAACTGGAAACAACCAGAATGTCCATCAACAGTGAAATGGAAAAATGAATATACAATGGAATACTACATAGCAACAGCCTGGATATTTCTCACAGATTATAAAATAAAGAAAGTGCAAGAGAACACACACTTTATATTTCCTTTTTTTGTAAGATTTTATTTATCCATTTGACAGAGAGAGACACAGCAAGAGAGGGAGCACAAGCAGGGGGGAGTAGGAGAGGGAGAAGTAGGCTTCCTGCTGAGCAGGAAGCCCAATACGGGGCTCAATCCCAGGTCCCAGGTCCCTGGGATCCTGACCTGAGCCAAAGGCAGACGTTTAACGACTGAGCCACCCAGGCGCCCCTTTATACTTCCTTTAAATGAAGTTTAAGAAGGGGTAAAATTAAAAAAAAAAAAAAGAAGAAGAAGAGGAGGAGGAAAAATCAACTCTGTTAATAGAAAACTTGACTTTCAGAAGGGAGAGGGTATTAACTGGGAGGAGGCACCACGGAGCCTTCTGGGTACTGGAAATGTTCTTTATCTTGATCTGGGTGGTAGTTACACAGGCATATAACATATGTCAGGATTTGCTGAATGTACACTTAAGATTTGTCCATGTTATGAATATATGTTATGCCTCAAAAAGATTTTTAAAAAGTAAATAAACTGCAAAAAAATTAAAAGAGAAATAGCACAAATGTGTCATATAAAACAAAGTTATTCAGTGATCACAGGTGAGAACATTAGAAGTTGCACAAAAAGCACTTAAAATAAAAACTTTGTTTTATTGTTGAGCAGAAACATTCTACAGGGATATGTATGTCTACAACATTAATGTGATTTCTTTAGCCCTATCCTTTCCAATCCTTAAAAAACACCTAGTTAAAATGAGTAAAAATGGGTCATCTTGAAAAAAAAATCACCAAGGTGATACGCAGTTTCTAGGATACAGGTAAAGAGGATATGCTTTGGTCTAGGGATAGAGGCTGGCTACCGGTAATTAAGGAGCAATCAGCTGTCAAACTTTTTTTTTTTTTTAAGATTTATTTATTTTTTTGAGCGAGAGAGCACATGCACACTCTCATGTGCATGGGGGTGGGGAGGAGCAGGGAAGGGGCAGAGGGAGAAGGAGAGAGTCTTAAGCAGGCTCCACGCTGGGCATGGAGCCCAACATGGGGCTTGAACTCAACCCTGAGATCATGACCTGAGCTGGAAATCAAGAGTTGGATGCTTAACTGACTGAGCTGCCCTGGTGCCCCTCAGCGGTCAGTCTTTAAGAAAAACTCAGAAATAAAAAATAAAGATGCAAGTCAGCAGCAAGAACAGCAAAAATGGCACTAGAAAATGCAGCAAAACCCCCAAAACCCCAGGAAAGGAGAATCAGAATAGAACAGAGGTCTACTGTCATGAAAGGAAAGAATGAAAACAGTCACCAGTCTGTGTTGCCCAATGCACTTTAGTCAAAGGAGGGTCATTCTCCAGCTAGACAATGGCAGAAATCACCCCAGCAAACTGCTTTACCAGGACAAAGTTTTCAAGATCCTCCTGCCTATGGGGTTACCTCACAGTTCAACCACAGACTTCAGTGTAAAATGAAACCATGAAAGAAACAAATGAGAAAATTCAGTGCTGGGGGATTATCAAAGTCACTATGATATTAAAATTGTCCATTATTTATTCCCAAAGTATGTAACTTTAAAAATATACAACATCACCATAAAGTTAAAAATCTGAAAAAAGAGAAAACCAACCACCTATAACGTCTCCACACAAACCCAACACTATTAGCATTTTGCGGTATTTATATTTACTTCCAATTGTTTTCCCTGCACATAGTTTTCTACATAGTTTATGCATTTATTTAATAAATGTTTTTGAGGGCTTATTTATCAACCAAGCATTTTGCTATGCACCAAGGATGAAATAATCATTTTATTTTGACAAATCTTTTTTTTTTACTTATTGGTAAATCAGAAACTTTTCCATTATGAAACTGAAATCATGAACTTCATTTTTCTGCCTTTTCATTGCTATTCATACACATGCAGAAAAGTGTACAAACTATAATGGTACAACAATAAATTATCAAAAAGTGAACATACCCACGTAACCACACTCAAGTCAGAAAGTATACTATCAGCATCCTGTGTATCTTTAAATTATTTTAAAGATAAACAACAGGACTACCTAGCAGCCTCTTCCTCTCTATAGTTCATTCTCTTCCCTCCCATACAGATGGTGCAAAAAGATCAGGTCTAGAGGTAAGGGGCATTCCTAGAGGGTTCGGCAGACTGGAGTGAGGATCAGGGGAAAGGAAACATGGAATGGGACACTCACTGACCATAACCACCTCTCCACTAGGTTTCAAGGGAAATGGGTAAAAAGAATTTTAGAGATTTGTCTACAAATCAGTCCAATTAGGTCCTGAGCAGAGGCCCCAGATAAATATAGGAGTTACGGTGGTTGATAACAACCAGGCAAGATGTCATAAGCATGAATTCTGGCATCCTCTGACAGAACGAAAAGAATAAACCTTAGAGACATTTTACAAAAAAGGAAGTTGAGCACCTGAGAGAATGTAAGCATGATATTAGCTTCTGTTCCAGCTATCCGCTGCTGTATAACGAATGACCCCGAAACTTCGGAGTTTAAAACAACCACCACCATTTATTATCTTTCCTGGTTCTGGGGTTGACTGGGCTTAGCTGAGGTTTTCACTTGGGGTTCCCTCTGTGGTTGCAGACACATGGTGGTTGGGGCTGGAATTTTCTGGAAGGCTTCTTCACTCATGTGTGGTAGCTGATGCTGCAGGGTGGCTGAGGCCTCAGCTGGGGTGATCAGCCAGAATAGTATTCATGGCCTCTTCATATGGATCGGCCTTGCTCACACAATGGCAACTGGGTTCCAAGAACACCAGGCAGAAGCTGCATCCCCTTTTATGATCCCTATACTCTGAAATCACATAGTACTACTTAAGCTGTAGTCCAGGCCCACAGTGGTAGGGAAGGGAGGACACAAAAACTTAACTCTCCATGGGAGGAGTATCAACACTGCATTGTTAAGAAGAGAATGTGGAGATCTTGTTGCAACCATTTGGAACACACACTGCATAGATGCTCTTCCTATGTGATTCATTCTTGTAAACCCTATCATGGCACTTATCATACTATGCGAAACTGCCTGCTTATTTCTGACCCACCTCCTGCACCACAGTAGGAGCTTCTTAAGAGGAGTGAGTGGATCCTTAGAGTAATCTTTGTATTCCTGACACTTAGCAGATGCTCAAAAATTTTGTGGACTCAGTGAACAAACAAATGCAACTTAGACTTAAAGAAATATTTTTAAATGTTTCTAAGGTAGCTATAAAAGTTTCTGTATCTAAATCTGGTAGGCTGAGTCAACTTTAAAGACTGCCAGCTTTTAGATTTGTTAATAACTTTTAAGTTTCATTAATAATATATTCTCACATTTGACTAATATAGCTTTTACCTAAGTAACGAAATTGCCTCTAACTCAAGCATTATATCCAACAGCGGAAAATGTATCAGCAATACAAAATGCTCCCCTTAATATATATTCAGAATAACTTTCGGATATATTTTTTTTTCCCTTCAAATTGATGAGATATTTTATGACAAGCACCCTTAAAAGGAAATTTATGTATAACATCACTGTTGCTAAATATGCCAGACGAAACAGTTTAAAACCACTCCAAGAACTTAGTGTACTCAAGTGCAAACATACAATTTAAAAGTATTTTTATTCATAAATTACATATTTTTATATCATGCTATTGGATATAGGTCATTCAAATCTAAAATATCACTGTAAAATTAACTTATTTTCTTTTTCTTGTCAGCAAACATAACCAAGATGAAATAAAATGATATAATTCAAAACTCAAAAATTAGTTAAGCTATTCCTTGGCCTAAACAAGGCACACACATATTCAACTCACCAAAGTACTTATTTTAAGAACATCATGCCTTGTAGTACACCATGATTAACAATTTCACTACTGTCCCAAATATCATCAAGCAGTCCTTAATCTGTTAAGACTTTGGATATAATTGTTTTGATCACGTCTCACAAGGCATCACTAATCATGAATCTCTGCAAACAAGCACAATGTTCACCAGCAACACTTACCAATTAATATCTGACCACTCTTCATGGCAGAGCCTCCTGGCAGCAGGCCATGGACCACAAGTCTCTCTCCACTGCCCTGTTTTCCACTTTTTTTCCAGCTCCACTTGGTCTGATGGATAATCCCAACCAGGACTTCCAGAAGCTTGAGCTGCTCTTTGGCCTTGGTCACAGTTAACTTTTTGGGGTTTACATAAATATTCACATCCTTGTACCGCTGTTGGACAACAACTCCTGTTTTCTGATTGGATTGATGCTTTAGAATGGACACCGGCCCATTGTCATTACTATTTTTTTTATTGTAGCGCTTAGGTAGAAGACTTTTAGTTTTTAAAATTTTGGTAAACCGCTTGAGTTTAGGTTCATACTTTTTTCCTTCTTTGTAATCATCCTCTTCAATTATAATCTCATTTTCACTGAACCTGACATGGTTCACTGTAGGAGTCTCAGGAAGGAGGCTTTCTTCTTCATCCTCACTCAATTCCAAATAAAATAATTCTCCATTTTTCTGCACACTGTCCAGCCATTCAGGTTCAACATCACTGTGAAAAATAGAAAAGATACTCTGAATAGCAGCCAAACATAAGAAAAATAGTTATGTCTTTCAGGCACTGGGGGTGCAGGGAGGTGGGAGGAGGTGAAAGTTCTTTGATTCTTTCAAAGTCTCCTTACTATTTCTGATTTATTATAAGCATCAACATTATTTTCTAGGACACTTTTTAAGAGTCTTGAAGAAATGGGGTTGGAGGAGAGGGTATCAAAAAAGCATAGTGATAGAAAACAAAAAAAGGAGATGGCCTCCTTCTGGAATCTAAGGGTTTTTGTTTTTGTTTTTTTTTCATTTTAATTCAGCCCTTGTAAGGTTATTTTCCACTTTAGACAATTTCATTGGACAATAATTTACATTAATAGTTGATTGTGCAATTATATCCAGACATAAGCCATTTGGAAATTGGACATAAAAACATCCTATTTGCATAGAAACTTCAGCATGGCTGTCATGTTAAAATGAAAGCTAAAGCCTACCATTATTAATACGATTTGTTTATACAATATATTTTCAAAAAACAAACATTCACCTCACCATAAACTAAAATCTCTGAAAACAACTAGTTTATAATCACATTTATAGTCATTGCTTCTATAGCTTATAATTTCCATAAAACTCCTTTTTATGAATAATTGTAGTAAGAAAAGTAAACCACATATTACATAATTCATCATGTGATTGTTAAAAAAAATTTCAACTGGGAAGTAGGCCATTGAAAAAAACAAAAGTACTTCTACTAAAATGACTGAAACAGCATTAAAAAACAAAATGCTCATCTTTTTTTTTTTTTTTTAAGATTTTACTTATTTATTTGTTAGAGAGAGACACAGCGAGAGAGGGAACACAAGCAGGGGGAGTGGGAGAGGGAGAAGCAGGCCTCCCGCTGAGCAGAGAGCCTGATGTGGGGCTCGATCCCAGGACCCTGGGATCATGACCTAAGCCGAAGGCAGACGCTTAACGACTAAGCCACCCAGGCGCCCCTAAAATGCTCATCTTAAGGTAACAAACCTAATCACAGACTCCACCCTGCCTGTTTAGTGTTATGAACACTTTACCTTTCAAACTGCTATTTTTTAAAGCAAACTGGTTACAGTGGAAGATATGTTAAGAGAGCTGTAATATTCTGATGTAAAAGGGTATAATTTGTATTCTAATCATTCCATCAAATAGAAGACATTTCCGTTTTCTGCAGTGTTTATTAGCAACTCCGGTTCTTTTAACTTAACAGTCAACTGTCTCTCTAGGGGAGCCTGGGTGACTCCGTCGGTTAAGTGTCTGACGCTTGAATTCGGCTCAGGTCATGATCTCAGGGTTGTGAGATCCAGCCCCGTGTAGGGCTTGGGTACTGGTGTTGGGCTCCACACCAGGCTTGGAGCTTGCTTCAGATTCTCTCTCCCCCTCTTCCTCTGTCCCTCCCCCCACTGCATGCACACATGTGCTCTCTCTCTCTTTCTCTCAAAAAAAGTCAACTGTCTCTCTAAAAACTGTGAAAATTAATTTAAAAAAATGCACTATTCTATTACTCAACTCTGAAATTAACCACCTATCTCATCTGTGGCTGGCAATTAATTCAGGATTTTCAACTATATATTAATGGTTAAAGAAAGGCATACCTAACCCCAAATATCAAAACCAGTATTTCTTTGGCACTTGTTGGTTCCCAATGTGGGGCATCGTGTTAGCACCACTTAGCACCAGGTATTAACCATTTATCAGATGTTTCAACCATATCCGTTTGTAGCCACAGAAATTGGTATTTATTAACTCTGTAATTCTACTCTGAAGAATCTAAATAACTGCCTCCAATCATAAAAAATTTAGGTAAGTATGTACCATAATTTAAAATGGCACAATGTACATATCATGGTTATACACAATTACTTATGAAGATACGTATCAATTTAAACAATGAATGAAATCATTTGCTTCATAATCTCTTTTAATCTAGTATATTATTTGTATTAAATATGTGACCCCAAAGAAATACTTTTTCCCCTATGTTAAACATGAAGATGTTTCATCTTATCTCTAAAATTTGAATGAGAACCAACCACTTTTTGGCTATGACTTAAAGATGGCGGGGGGGCACAGGACATTCAATCATGGAGCAAATGAACAGTGCCAGGTGCTTGGAAGGTACTAGAATTGTAATGATTAAAACATCAGTCCTTCCCTTGTCTAGTGGGGAAGAGAAAGTGAGAAAGAATTCACAATAATACACATGGTAAATGCAAAATAGAGGTCACCTAGTTTAGCCTGGGATTGAGGGTGAGGGCAGGGAGAATTTCTGGTAGAGGATACACAGAAGTAAGTTTTAAAAGAGTAAGTGGTTGGTGATGGGGATATGGAGGCCTGAAGGGGAAGAAGAAAAGACAATTCCAAGCAGAAATAACAGCATAAGCAGAGGCCTTGAGGGACTGTCTCTATGCCTATGTGGACAACTAAAACTAGTCTGGCCTATGCAGACAACTAAAGAAGGAACATACCTCAACATCATAAAGGCCATATATGAAAAACGCACAGCTAATTTCATCCTCAAAGGGGAAAAACAGAGCTTTTCCTCTAAGGTCAGGAACAAGAGAGGGATATCCACTCTCACCACTGTTATTTAACATAGTACTGGAAGTCCTAACCTCAGCAATCAGACAACAAAAAGAAATAAAAGGCAATTGGCAAAGAAGAAGTAAAACTTCCACCATTTGCAGACAACATGTTACCCTATGTAGAAAACCTGAAAGACTCCACCAAAAAATTGCTATAATTGATATACAAATTCAGTAAAGTCCCAGGATACAAAATCAATGTACAGAAATCTGTTGCATTTCTCTACACCAATAATGAAGCAGCAGAAGGAGAAATTAAGGCATTGATGCCATTTACAATTACACCAAAAAAAAGATAATTAGGAATAAACCTAACCACAGAGGTAAAAGATCTGTACTCTGAAACTATAAAACACTGATGAAAGAAATTGAAGATGACACAAAGAAATGGAAAAACATTCCATGCTCATGGATGGAAAGAACAGATATTGTTAAAATGTCTATACTACCCAAAGCAATCTACACATTTAATGCAATCCCTATCAAAATACCACCAGCATTTTTCACAGAGCTAGAACAATCAATCCTAAAATTGTATGGAACCACAAAAGACCCCAAATAGCCAAAGCAATCTTGAAAAAGAAAGGCAAAGCTGGTGACATCACAATTCCAGACCTCAAGTTATATTACAAAGGGGTAGTGATCAAGACAGTATGGTATTGGTGGAAAAACAGACACATAGATCAATGGAACAGAACAGAAAACCCAGAAATGGACTCACAACTATATGGTCAACTTATCTTCAACAAAGCAGGAAAGAATATCTAACAGAAAAAAGATAGTCTCTTCAAAAAATGGTGCTGGGAAAACAGCCAATGTCAGAGAAGTTGCTGCCTGTGCAGAAGAATGAAACTAGACCAATTTCTTACACCATACACAAAAATAAATTCAAAATGGATGAAAGACCTAATGGATGAAAGACCTAAATGAGACCTGAAATATTAAAAATCCTAGAAGAGAACACAGGCATCAACTTCTTTTCTCTGACATTGGCTGTAGCAACTTTTTTCTAGATAGGTCCCCTGAGGCAAGGGAAACAAAAGCAAAAATGAACTACTGGGACTACATCAAAATAAAAAGCTTTTGCACAGCAAAGGAAACCATCAACAAAACTAGAAGGAAACCTTCAGAATGGGAGAAGATATTTGCAAATGACATATCTGATAAAGGATACGTCCAAGATCTTAAAGAACTTATCAAACTCAACACCCAAAAAACTAATAATCCAGTTAAGAAATGGGCAGAACACATGAACAGACATTTTTCCAAAGACATACAGATGGCCAACAGACATATAAAAAGATGCTCAACATCACTCATCATCAGGGAAATACAAATCCAAACCACAATGAGATACCACTTCACACCTGTCAGTATAGCTAAAATTAACAACACAGGAAACAACAGATGTTGGTGAGGATACGGAGAAAGGGGAACCGAACCCTCTTACACTGCTGGTGGGAATGCAAACTGATGCAGCCACTGTGGAAAAAGTATGGAAATTCCTCAAAAAGTTAAAAATAAAACTACCATATGATCCAATTGCAGTACTAGGTATTTACCTAACGGATACAAAAATACTGATTCAAAGGGGTACATGCTCCCCAGTGTTTATAGCAGCATTACCAACAATAGCCAAAATATGGAAGCAGCCCAAGTATCCATCAACTGATGAATGGATAAAGAAGAGGTGATACACACACACACACACACACACAGAGGAATATTATTCAGCCATAAAAAAGAATGAAATCTTGCCATTTGCAATGATGTGGATGGAGCTAGAGTATTATGCTAAGTGAAATAAGTCAGTCAGAGAAAGACAAATACCATATGATTTCACTCATAGGTGTAATTTAAGAAACAAAACAGATGAACATCGGAGGGGGCAAAGAAAGAGAGGCAAACCATAAAACAGATTCTTAATTATAGAGAACAGACATGTTGGAGGAGGGGTGAGCAGGGGAGGGGCTAAATAGGTGATAGGCATTAAGGAGGGCATTTGTGGTGATGAGCACTGGGTGTTGTAAGTAAGTGATGAATCACTAAATTCTACTCCTGAAACTAATATTACACTGTATGTTAACTAACTAGGAATTTTAATAAAATCTTATAAACAAAACAAAACAAAGCTAGTCTACGGTTGCCAAAGGTGGGGCACGAGAGGAAATGTAGTCAAGTCTTAATTTTACAAGGCCTTTTGGACCATGGCAAGGGGTTTGGATTTTATAGTGTAAGAATTTTAGATAGAGATTTATGTGTCAGGTATCTCTGGATAGATCTACTTTAAAAAGAAATTGGAAGAAGGATTTGAGGTAGATAAGATTCAAGTCAAGAGAATAGTTAGGGGGATGTTTAGATACTAGGCAAAGATGGTATCTAAAGCAAGGCAGATATGAGGAATTCTTAATCTCAGGAAACAAACTGAGGGTTGCTGGAGTGGTGAGGGGTGGGAGGGATGGGGTGGCTGGTTGATAAACATTGGGGAGGGTATGTGCTATGGTGAGCGCTGTGAATTGTGTAAGACTGTTGAATCACAGACCTGTACCTCTGAAACAAATAATACATTATATGTTAACAAAAAAAACAAAAAAGGGGGAGAAGATAGCAGGAAGGGAGGAATGAAGGGGGGAAATCGGAGGGGGAGACGAACCATGAGAGACTATGGACTCTGAGAAGCAAACTGAGGGTTCTAGAGGGGAGGGGGGTGGGGGGATGGGTTAGCCTGGTGATGGGTATTAAAGAGGGCACATACTGAATGGAGCACTGGGTGTTATACGCAAACAATGAATCATGGAACACTACATCAAAAACTAATGATGTAATGTATGGTGATTAACATAACATAATAATAAAAGTAAATAAATAAATAAATAAAGCAAGGCAGAAAACATGGAAAGTAAGAAAAACATTTAAGAAATGCTTGAAAATCACTGTACTTTGAGACTGATTAGATGAGATGATGACAGAGGAAGGAATTAATGTCGACCAGATTGCTAGTTGGTGACTGTGCTTTCATGCATCCTTTTATGCATACCTATGGACAGACTCATTTTATATAAATGGGAACAAAACTATAATACATGTCATCTTCCCTTCCTACTTTTCACTGACATAAATGTTAAATATTCATGTTCTTAAAATCATAAAATCATATAAAAACATATACAGGATTATGCTGTCATTGTGTTGAAAAACTAGAATTATTACATATTCTATTATATATAAATATAATGTGGACAGGCACCTGGGTGGCTCAGTCATTAAGCGTCTGCCTTCGGCTCAGGTCATGATCCCAGGGTCCTGGGATCGGGCCCCGCATCGGGCTCCCTGCTCAGCGGAAGCTGCTTCTCCCTCTCCCACTCCCCCTGCTTGTGTTCCCTCTCTCGCTGTCTCTCTCTGTCAAATAAATAAACTCTTAATAAAAAATAAATAAATAAATAAAACGTGGAATCATCTTTCAAATGTGTGTATGTATATATATATATATACACGTATATATACACATACCTTTAATATGTATCACCCCTAATGGCTGCATTAATGGTTCCTATCAAGGATGAAGCACATTTGGTCATTCACCTCCTTATAAGCTAGCTTTGTGTTCAGTATTTGTTTTACCCTTATGGACAATGATACAGTAACCATCCTTATATGTATACATATACATTTTTATCCAAAGATTATACCAATTCACATTTCCACCAGCAACGAATGAGATCCATTTTCCTCACCTCTAAATTTAAAAGATACTTCTCTTTAAGAGGAAGAAGAAATTAAAAGAAGGGAGATAAGAGGAACAGGAACAAAGACAGGGAAATGAATGTACGAGACTCATGAAAGAAGGAAACATGTATAGCAAAAAAAAAAGAACTGAGAAGTCACAAAGACCTGGGTTCAAATTCTGTTCTATTGACATTTTTACTTTTCTAAGCTTTAGTTTTTCTCTTCTAGAAAACAGGTTATAGCTACCTCACATGGCTGTTATCAACAGTAAATTTAAAAATGTGCTTGGCATGGTAAGCGTCAAATTAATGTCAGTCCCTTTCCTCTTGCCCAACAGAATCAAAAATGTAGAGAAACTTATAACTTTATTAGATATAGCACTCATACTTCTGTATTCTTCCAACCCCTGGCAATAAAGGAAGATGTCTCCAATGACCTCTATTTGCTAGGCTCCAGGCTAAGTGCTATTGGCATAAGAAGCAAACTAGAGGGGTGCCTAGGTGGCTCAGTGGTTAGGCGTCTGCCTTCGGCTCAGGTCATGATCCCAGGGTTCTGGGATCGAGCCCCGCGTCGGGCTCCCTGCTCGGTGGGAAGCCTGCTTCTCCCTCTCCCACACCCCCTGCTTGTGTTCCCTCTCTCGCTGTGTCTCTCTGTCAAATAAATAAAATCTTTAAAAAAAAAAAGAAGCAAACTAGATGCGGCCTCTGTGGCTCCCATAGTTCAGTATTCTTGGAAGGTTCCTTATTTTCTACTCCAGATGATTAATTCCTATTTGGATAAACATCAATCAGCATAACTGATTAATGTGTTAGAAAGTTTAACAGAGTTGTAAAGACTGTATTCTCAAACTAGTTCTACTAGAAGAGGGTGTATTAAAGATAACAACTATGAAAAAACCAACCTTTCAGTCCAACTATTATTAATAACAAAATCAAATAAATTAATATTATATGTTGATACTCCCTCCTCCAGGAGATGGAGCTTAATCCTTCCTCCCCTTTAATGTGAACTGGACTTAGTGACGCGTTCCAAAGAACAGAGTATGGAAAGTGAGAAACAGTAACTTCACAGTGAAGAAACCTTGCAGACATTACCTTAACCAAGCGATCCAGGTTATGAAAAACAAGAAACAACTAAGAAACTGTCACAGACCACAGGAAACTAGGGAGACTTAATGACTAAATGCAATATGATATCCTGGATTAGATCCTAGAACAGAAAAAGGACGTAAGGATTTTCAAATAAAGTCTGGAGTTTATTTAATAGTACTGTACTAATGTTAATTTCTTAGTTCTGGCAAACATACCATAGTTGTGTAAGATGTTAACATCAGGGGAAACTGGGTGAAGGATATAAGGGAACTCTCTGTACTATGTTTGCAACTTTTCTGTAAATCTAAACTTAATGCCAAAAGAAAATGCTTATTTTGAAAAAAGAATTAACTCTAGCAGCTTTAATTCTGATTTTTATAATACAGATTTTCATAAGTGTTCTTTAATCTTTTTTCTGAGATCCTGTGGTACAAACTGCAAAGTTTCATTGTGTAAATGTCTTTCAATGAGATTATTTTGTTTATTCCACTTTTCTCTGAACAGAAACAATTGTATATTCATTGCCTGCAAAGTTTGAGGACAGTTTCATTGGTTTTCAAGGCTCTAAATGATGTAATAAACATGAGCAGAGTCCTACTTCCCAAAGAAAGATTTGCTAATTTGCAAATAACCAAGTTCACTTACATAAACAGTAACATAACTATATTAAAGAAAATGAACTTCAGATAATGCTAATAAGTTTCTCAATTCATATTCAAGAATTCTACACTGAGGGGCGCCTGGGTGGCTCAGTCGGTTAAGCGTCAGCCTTCAACTCAGGTCATGATCCCAGGATCCTGGGATTGACTCTGTATCAGGCCCCCTGCTCCGTGGGAAGCCTGCTTCTCCCTCTCCCACTCCCCCTGCTTGTGTTCCCTCTCTTGCTCTCTCTCTGTCAAATAAATAAATCTTAAAAAAAAAAAAAAAGAATTCTACACTGTTACTAATTTTTTTCTTCTAAATTATTGAATCTCTCAGGTCCTTATTTACATTGTCAACACTTTTTATCAATTGAAATGGTATTAGGATTTTCTTGGGTACCGCAAGAAAAGTTATGAATAGCCAGACCTACTGGTTCATTTCCTTAAGGAAAACAGACTTTTGCTACTACTCCAAACCTGTTACAGTATACTTTGCTTTCCTTTTTAGTGGGCAAAAGCACCAAAGTGGTCAACACACATGGTGCTACTATGTACAGCAGGACAATTCTAGGGACAAAGAAAAGCCACACTCAATAAAAACACACACAATAAAAATATCATAACAAATAAATACGGATTCTATCTGGTGTTTGTTCAGTACTGGTCTGTCCAACGCTTCTCTGTGTTTGTTTTTCTGTGCTCTGTCTACCAGCAATATCTAATTTTCATCCTTGAAGTCTTATGATTGCTTTCTAGAAGAAAGCCATAGTTTGAATGGTTAAAATCTATGCTAGATGTTATGGCAGCTTGAGGGGTAGGGAACCTGGGATGGCTGGTGTTCTTTCTAGCCTAGCCACGGTCACCACTGGAACAAATGTGAAGCATGGTAGAGAAAAGGAAGGGATCAGCCAGTAAATTATTGTGTACTCACTGCACGAAATAAATTTTTACATCAGGAAGATATCTCCACTGGAACTATACTAATAATGACCCCATTCCCAGGACCACATTCCCTACCGCCACCCCCTTCAGTTAAATGGAGCATGCTTACAAAGCACTAAGTTAGGGATAAGATCTGAGCCTGGCAAAATTGAAATCATAGGCCAGCAAAACATTTTGTGATAGGGCATATTTGTACTTTTAAAAATGTCAGATGGACTGAGGGCTCATCACCTAGCTAAAATGCATGTGCCAACAGTGAAGAACAAAAACCGCTATAGGAGAGCCAAGTTTGGAGAAATTAGGTCTAAGAAGTATCAAAAAAGGTAAAGGAGAAGCTAGCACATAAGTGGGACATTGAATGATGTTGACCAGGTAGGAAGAAAGGGTGTTTCAGAGAGAACAAAGGACATCAAGTATAGGTGTGAAAGTACACCAGAGATAGGAGAATGAGTGTATGTTTCTGCATAGTAATGTTAAGCACTGAATGTTCGTGTCTCCCCAAAATGTGTATGTCGAAACCCTACCACTCAATGTGATGGTATTAGGAGAGGGACCTTTGGGAAGCAATTAGGATTAGATGAGGCCATGAGGATGGAGCCCTGGTGAATGGGATTAGTGCCCTCATAAGGGTCATGAGAAAGCTTGCTTGTTCTCTCTGCTCTCTGCCATGTAGGGATACAAAGAAAGTCAGCAATCTACAACTTGGAGGAGGTCTTCACCAGGACCTGACCATGCTGGTACAGTGATCTTGAACTACCAGCCTTCAGAATTGTGAGAAATAAATTTCTGTTGTTTATAAGCTACTCAGTCTATGCTATTTTATTTTATTTTTTTATTTTTTTGAGAGAGAGTATATGTGCTAGCGGGAACGGGGGTGAGGGTGCATAGGGAGAGGGAGAGAGAGAATCTTAAGCAGGTCCATGCCCAGTGCAGAGCCCAATGTGGGGCTCAATCCTAGGACCCTGAGATCATGACCTGAGCCAAAATCAAGAGTCAGATGCTTAATCGACTGAGCCACCCAGGCACTCTATACTATTTTTTAAATAGCAGCCCGAGGTAAGACAAGTGGGAATAAAGAAGGCTTTAAAGAAGGAAGATCATCAAAGATGAGATCAGAGAGGCTAGGGACAGATCTGAAACAGCTTTAAAATCATCCTAAGGAATCTGGAATTTATTTGGGAGTCCACCGAGCTTTTGAGTACTATAGAAAAATGATTTACTACATTTTTTTTTTAGAACAGTTTTAGGTTCAAAGCAAAATTGAGTTGAAGGTACAGAGAGACTCCCTTCCTCCCACCTCCTCCATTATCAACATCTCCCACTGGAGTGATACATTTGTTACAATGGATAAACCTATACTCCTATATTATAATCACCCCAAATCCATAGTTTACATTACAGTTCACTCTTGGTGGTGTATATTTTACAAGTTTAGGTAAATGTATAATGACATGTATCATCCACCATTATAGTATTATACAGAGTAGTTTCACTGCCCTAACACAATTATCTTATTACTTCAAATTTTAAAATAAAAGTCAGAATAAATAAAGGCCCATAAATCTTCTCAATCAATACCAGGAAGATAGTTTTCATGTAAAGAAAAGCCATGTCTTTGGTGAGAAGTATATAGGGGTCTTCTTTCTTTTGTGCATATTTCAAATTTTTCAGAAAAAATAATTTTGAATTAAGAAAAAAGAAAAGCATGTCTTTATTAGGTCATCTACACAAAGATTTTATAGAAATGCTTGCACATTCAGCCTTCAGTTTTCTCTTTAACCACACTGCCCCTTAGAATATGTAGTGTTCTCCCTCCTGAAGATATGGAGGAAGTTGTGAAATTGCTGACAAAGATGAGAAAACTTGTTATAAGAGAGATCTCATAAAACGATAGCTTATAACCAAGAATTCTTCTAATTCTGAACCCCTCAAGACCAGGGAAAACTTGATGAAATTAAAATGTTAACACTTTTAGGCAAGCAAAATAATCTTGTAAAATTTGCATTTCTCTTAGAGAATCCTCTACTGTATGTATATATCAAATCACCACATTGTACACCTTAAATATATACAATTTTTATTTGTCAATTATACTTCCATAAAGCTGGGGGAAAATGAGGAAATGAAACTCAGCTTGGATTGACCCTCTTCCAAATCAAATACATGTCATCTCTACCATCAACTCCTCTGTCTTCTTGTCAATCCCTCACCATCAACTGTTCACAATTTTCCTGTTCCTAGGATTTAACAAATCTCACAGTCAACAAAATTCAGAGTTAAGTAAATACTCTCATTCCCATTTGAACATGTGAAAACCGATCCTTACAGAAGTCATGTGACACATGTAAGGCCATATGGTTAGTGGCAGGGATAAAGAGAAATGTTGTCTGACCCCTATCTTAATCCAATACTCATTACACTGCACCAGGATGATTATTTCAGGCAACATTATAAAGAAATTCCACTGTAATTGAAGTGGTTGAATTCTTTGCAATACAACCATCAGTGACCAAGCCTGACATATTAGCTGTTTTTTAAATCTCAGCCTTCTCTTCTGGATCACAGGGATGACCTAGTTAAGCACATGAATATTTGCTTCATTTTATTTAGCTTCACTGGTAATATTCACACATGTGTTTAATTCTATCTTTGATCCAAACTGCCATAATATATCTTTTTATAGTAGGTTCTCTAACAGAAAAATGATTTAGAACTGTGTTATAGAAAGCAAATTCTGGCAGCTGCAGGGAAAAAAGACTAGAGATAGAAGACGAGGCATCCAGATCAGTTAGAAGGCTACTCCACTCTTTATATGGGAGAGTCAAGTGCTTTAAGTCAGGCAGTGCCTCTGAAGAAAAGAAAGAAGGAGGGGTGGCTATCAGAAAAGGAAATCAACAAGACTGGAGACTTATTAGATCTGAAGACATGAGCAAGGAGAGAATGATGTCAGTAAGTAAGATGGGCAATGCTAGAGGAGAAACAGGGAAGATATGAATTATCTTCAAACACGCTGAGTTGGAAGTAGACAGAAAGGGTAGCAAAGAATTGCCATTTCTCATCATAAACTTAGATAAACACTGTTCAAATTTCTAATCTATGTAATTTGATAAAAGAGAAATTAAATTAAAAGAAAAAAGAAGTCAGGGTTCAGAGCAGAAGAAAAAGGGAATTATCCTAAACTGGATGTTAATACAGTATATGGCATCATGACTTCGAAATATTTTGATTCTTCAAGTATAACATTCCTATGTTAAAACCCAAGAAAAGGATAAATTTGGGTATATTCATACAATGGAATCCTATTCAGAAGTTTAAAAAGAATGAACTACATATAGGCAACAACATGGGCAATTCCTATCTCTTAGCTTTGATGAGAAAGATTAGGTTCACATGTTCACATGTCCCTGTGCCTTTGATTATGAAGTGATCTCGTCCAGAGGTGCCTGGGTGGCTCAGTTGGTTAAGTGTCCCACGGTTGGTTTTGGTTCAGGTCATGATCTCAGGGTCATGAGATTCCACGGCAGGTTCCACACTCAGCACAGAGTCAGCATGAGATTCTCCTTTGCCCTCTGCCCCTCCCCCATCCCACATGCTCGCTCTCTCTAAATAAATAAATAAAATCTTAAAAAAAAAAAAAAAAGAAGTAATTTTGTCCAAACTGGGAAGACTACTTCTGCAGTAGTGACTCTGCAGGTTAGAGAAGTAAATAGGAACAGACCAGAACCTACCCGGTCAGATCAGCAAATCAATTCTCATGTCCTACACACGAAGAAGGAACAAACATAAAATCTGAATCTTTTTTTTTTTTTTAAGATTTTATTTATTTATTTGACAGAGAGAGAGACAGTAAGAGAAGGAACACAAGCAGGGGGAGTGGAGAGGGAGAAGCAAGCTTCCCGCTGAGCAGGGAGCCAGATGTGGGGCTAGATCCCAGGCCTCTGGGATCACGACCAGAGCCGAAGGCAGACGTTTAACAACTGAGCCACCAGGCGCCCCATAAAATCTGAATCTTGACAGGACTTGAAAATATAGACCAGCCAAATATTTTACAATAGAGATTTACTGTACTTTTACTATTAGGGAGATAAACAGTGGAACATTTGGAGTAACGAGTGAATGACTAATCTGGAAAGCTTAATGCCCTTTAAAAAATATATATATATATTATATATACAAATGTTTATATATGTATATATAAAATCCATATTTACATGTATTTTGAATCACAAAATGTTTTGAGGTAACAAGTTTTCTTAACACAAGGTCCTCAGATTGCTCATTTCCTAGGAAACAGGGCTAGTTCATTTACCTTCATTCCATTAAAATCCGGGCACTCCATTTGCAATCAGGTCTCCTAAATTTCTATACTGAAACACTCAGCTGTGTGACTATGGGTAAATTAGATTCTCTCTGAGCTAAAAATGTGTGTTTCTAAGATGTAGAGAAACCAAAAGCTTGAGTCTCTCAAGGTCTATGACACGCACATCAAGACCAAATTAGGTTTCCTGTAACCCATACTTCATCCAGTGCCTCACTTGATAACCATAATTTTTAAATTATTTTTTAAATGACCACAGCAGAAGATTACACAAAATACTTGATAGTCTCTTCAAGAATGTAATCTGTCCTTATTGAGCCTCTAGAGTATATTAAGCAGTCATTAGTTTTCCCTTACCCTTTTAAAGATAATGGCAAAATTTTTTTACATACCCAGAGGTGGAAATAATTGCCAAGTAATTTTTACTCCTAAATACACATTAAATACTTGAAATCATTGTTCCTAAATAATACACTTAAAATGTCACCCTAAAACTGACTATGCATGGTAGTCTATTATGGGATTGGTTGAGGTTTTGGCGCCTAAACCTTTTCACTGTTAGTCATTCATTTCAAACTAGGGCTAATTTACTTTTCCAAAAAGGTCTTAATTCATAGCAGTAAGAAACAGATTTCTTCAACATTGAAATAGCATTGGGTCCTATGAATCAAAATAACTTTTTCAATATTATTAAGGATTAAAAAGTGGAAAATAACACTTAGATAGTTTGTATTTTAAAAATTCCATTATTGGGACACCTGGGTGGTTCAGTCGGTTAAGCGTCTGCCCTCAGCTCCTGGTCATGATCCCTGGGTCCTACGATTGAGTCCCATATCCGGCTCCTTGCGTAGCAGGGAGTCTGCTTCTCCGAGACTCTGCCTGCCGCTCCCCCTGCTTGTGCTCTCTCTCTGACAAATAAATAAAAATCTTTTTAAAAAATAAAAATTACATATGACACTAAGTAGAAAACAAGAAAACCATGAGAACGCATACGAAAATATAGCAGAAATACCCCAAAATGCTGAGAAGTTGTCCTTGAAGGTGAAGACTATGGGTGGATTTTCTTTTATATCCTACCCATTTTTATAACAAGAAAAAAAATCTGTATAATTTAAATAGTTGATTTATAAAACGTGGAGGGTACCCTTCCACTAAAATCACAAAGATCGTAACAGCAGAGAAGACACTGCGATAGGATCAGAGTTTTGTGACCATCCTAACAGATATACCCGTAAATATTGAATCCGCCACAGAGGAGAACCTCCTCATCTGACAATCATAAAAAGCCCCCAATAGCGAAGAATGGCACGTCACTGCGGCTCACAATACCGCACAACTGGAACGTGGCTCAAATAAATCCCTCTGATTACAGAACCTCAAACACTCAATCCCAACTACGCCAACATTCTGGCAGTCCCCCCAGCCCACGTGTACACTCTCTGGATTGAAAGGATGGATTTAATTGTCGCTCTTCAAGACTCTTACTCATAATCGCTACTCGCTGAGGAGTATGAACCCGAGTAGCTGACCCGATCTTCGTAATCGCAATCCTCATCTTCTTGTGAAGAGGGGTCTCCAGGGAGCTCATCTGGGCTATGACGCGAGCCACACGAAATCGGAGACGCCATCATCAGGAATGCAATAGCTACAAGTCGTGTAATTCAAATCTCGAAACTACGGCTCGCCCTAACCGCCATGTTGTCTCCGCTAGGGAAAGGGCAGGGGCCACGTGACAGCCGACCCTTGGCTGCAATTGGTGGCGGTTGGGTTGCCAGGGAGACGAGGAAGCTTTCCCGAGAGCGCGAGAAATACTCAAAGAAGACAAAGAGGTGAAATTTCCAGGAGGGCGTCTCAGTTGGAAGAATTCAAGTAGCTAAAACTTCACCGCTTAGCTTCTCCTAAATGCACTCTTTTGGAGCCGCATAATTTATCAACAGCGGAGACCCACTGGTGGGTTCCCCCCCGCCTTTTTCTTCCAGTTTGCATTTGCCCTTTCTACGAGGAACAGCTGCCCAAAGCCTTAGAGGCACGAAGCCTGGGGTTCCCTTGAGGTAAAGGAAACTCCTCTCTACCTTTCCTCGGGGCCTCTGCCTCTTGTGCTGGGAAGGGACGCTTTTAAGCAACGCCCTCTAAGAGGTGCTAATGTAAATACGCCCCATTGTTTCTTTGGTTTTCATACTGTTTCGCAATTGCAAACGTTTCTATAGTTTTCCCAAAAAGATATTGTAAACTGCTTCAAATGGGTGGCAATGTTGTGAAATCAACTGCATGTTCATTTTGCGCAAACTTATAATTTGTTCTCATCACTGAGTTGGAAGTGTAAACTGATAAATTTTACCGGTAATTTACGAGTACCTCCATCAAGTATTTTTTTCTAAGTACAAAATACTAGCATTTATTGAGAGTCAGCCATTTTTCAAATTATTTGTTCTATTCGTATTCTATGCTAAGTATTCACATAGTATGAAGTGAATATCCTTATACTAAAATAAAGAAACTGAAGCTTAGGTTATTCATCTTAATGGTCAATTGGCTAGAAGGCAATAAAGTCAAACAAAAATTGAACCCAAGTCATTAACTACTAGATTGTATTTCCTCCTCAGGGCTCAGTAATTCAACTGTTACAGATCTATTCCAGGAAAATAAAGGATGCAAAAAATTTATAAAATTTCTGAAAGTGGAAAGTTGAAAGCAATCTAAATGTTTGACAATAGGGGAAAAGTTAAATAATAACATATGAAATATGAATATTATGAAATAGAAATGTTTTCAAAGAGTAATGCATGGGGGAAATACTCATTTTATAGCAAGAAAAAAAGGATATAATATTTTACGATCTCACTGGATGGGTGCTGGAGATTCAACTTAAACTACATGGACAGATGGTGGAGACTGAAAGACAAATAAGCAATTTATAAAATACAGTGATAAGTATCACGATAAATGCAGAGTTCTAAGGAATACCCAAGGGAAAATAGACTGGGATGTCGAGGGCCACAGCAAATTTCTTAGAGGAAGTCTAAACTTATCTTGTTATTATGGAATATTATAATCCAAAAAGAGAAGAGTAGTGGGAAATGAGTCCTCCCATGGCCCAAAGTGGTTATATGCATGGAGAATTAAAAAAAAACCTGAGCGGGGGCGCCTGGGTGGCTCAGTCAGTCAAGTCTCTGCCTTTGGCTCAGGTCATGATCCAGGTCAAGATCCCCAGGTCAGGCTCCCTGCTCAGCGGGGAGCCTGCTTCTCTCTCCCCCTCTGCTCCTCCCCCTCCACTCTTGCTCTCTCAAATAAATAAATAAAACCTTTAAAAAAAAAAAAAAGAACCTAAGCAGTAGCAGGCTAACAGTATTTAAACTTTCAAGATGCAATTTAGTTTCATTTGTCACAATACAATATGTACGTTTGAATATCCTAAGTTTTGTTGTATAATTTTTTTTTTTTTAAAGATTTTATTTATTTATTTGACAGACAGTGAGAGCAGGAACACAAGCAGGGGGAGTGGGAGAGGGAGAAGCAGGCTTCCTGCCGAGCAGGGAGCCCGATGTGGGACTCGATCCCAGGACCCTGGGATCATGACCTGAGCCGAAGGCAGACGCTTAACGACTGAGCCACCCAGGCGCCCTGTTGTATAATTTTTAAATGTGCTTTTTCAGAGTTGTATGCCAGCTACTGAATATTGTTTTGCAGTTTGCTTTGAATTAATTTATAAAATTGTTTTTATCTTATCTAAGAGGTATAGAACACAGAGCTTATACTTGTTTATTTAAAATTATAATTTAAAAAAGTTTAAGTCATCCCTGGAAATCCACAACAGTTTTTCTTTAAAAGAGGTTTATATATCGCTCAGATTGGAAAACGGGGGACTAGTTCATAAAGGGATAATGGGGCAAAGGAGGAGGAGGGTAGCAGGAGAAGATGGCATCTAAGGCACAGATGGAAGGATACGACCTTGCTGACATGTCTTCCTTAAAACTGGTTCCTAGGGATGCCTGGCTGGCTCAGTCAGTTAAGCGGCTGCCTTTGGCTCAGGTTCTGATCCCAGGGTCCTGGGATGGAGTCCCGCATCGGTAGAAAAAAAAAAAAAAATCTTAAAAAAAGTACCTCAAACTGGTTCCTAAAGGGAGGTGCAGGTGTGGATGCTGACTTGCCAGTTTTAGTCAGGGAGCTGAAATACTATCCATGTATTAGTGTTTATTTTCTCAGGTAAGTAGAAGGCAACTTTGCCAGCTGAAAATGATGAAGGAAGTAATGGGGTTAGAAGTTTGAAGAGAATGGATCCAGGAAGGAAGGGAAACAAGTATTTCCATCAGCACTGAGGTCCAAAAAAATGTATTACTTTTAAAATCAGAGAAACATTATTATAAAAAAAAGTTGGAACCACTATAATAGTTATATTATGTTGGTTAAAACATACATACTTATTCTCACCACAATCTCAAATGTTAAAAATTACTTAAGATTTCATTCCAAAACAAAGAATGCTTGGGGTGCCTGGCTGGCTCAGTTGGAAGAGAATGAGACTTTTGATCTCAGGGTCCTGAGTTTGAGCCCCACCTTAGGTGTAGAGATTACTTATTTTTTTCTTTTAAACTTTATTTATTTACTTGACAGAGAGAGACACAGGGAGAGAGGGAACACAAGCAGGGGGAGCGGGTGAGGGAGTAGCAGGCCTCCCGCTGAGCAGGGAGCCAGATGCGGGGCTCATCCCTGGACTCTGGGATCATGACCCCAGCCGAAGGCAGACGCTTAATGACTGAGTCACCCAGGCACCCCTAGGTGTAGAAATTACTTAAGCAAATAAACTTTAAAAAATGCTTTAGGCACCTCTTTAATTTTGTTATTTTAAAAGCATCTTATTGAAAGTGAAAAAGAAAAGGACATTTTAAATTTTAACAAAAAAACACATTTTCTTCATATAAATAACACTCTGGAAATTAAGAAACAAACAGATGAACATAGAGGAAGGGACGGAAAGATAAAATAAGAGAAAAACAGAGAGGGAGGCAAACCATAAGAGACTCTTAACTCTAGGAAACCAACTGAAGGTTGCTGGAGGGGAGGTGGGTGGGGAGATGGGGTAATTGGGTGATGGGCATTGAAGAGGGCACTTGATGTCATGAGTACTGGATGTTATATGCAACTGTTGAATCACTAAATTCTGCCTCTGAAACTCATAATACACTATGTGTTAACTAAATTAAATTTAAAGAAAATTTTTATAAAAAATTAAAAAAGAACACTATTTTTTCTCTATAAACATCTAATAATTTCATACCCTGCTCATAAACCTTCAGTGTCACCCCATAAAGTCCAAACTGTGTAGTCTCTTGACTACAAAAGAAAATTCCAATTCTACAAGCAATTGAGCACCAATTAGGAATTAGATGCCTTATTTCCTGCATTAATCAAGTTAATCAAATGTGCCCAACATGTCAGATCAAATGATCCCCTGGGGTTCTTGTTAAACAGAGAGATTTTAAGGCCTGCCCCACTTCAACAGGATCAGAATCTCCAGGGAAGTTGGCCTGGAAATCTCTATTTTAAAAAGTGCCCCTGCCCCTCAGTGATCCCTAGGTTAACGTAAACTTGGGAAACACTGCCCTAAGCCTCCACTCAGTTCTAATGCTTCATACCTGCAGGCCCACTGACCATTTCCCCAGTAGGCTAGAACCTACTCCCACCTCCTGAATTTGAGCCTGGCAGACAGACCTCTCCCTGCTCCAGAACCTACCTATAATCTTGAGCCAGTCAACCTCTCCAAGCTGCATATCTTTATCTGTGAATTCAGATATTGGTACATACTTCACAGGACTGTTTATAGAGTCCAATAAGTTAATGCATGTACAATACCTAGCACATAAAGTGTCAATAAAACTTAAGTTATTTTATAAATCATTTACTCATGTGGTTCTTTCATTGAGGAATGCTACTTATCCAAAATATCACATTTTACTTCAAGACCCAATTCTAATAGTACCCTTTTCAAGAAGCCTCCCACACTCTTTTCTTATCTCAGTGACAATTCCTCTTTCCACTTTCCCCTCATAATCTATCCAAAAAAGTTC
This sequence comes from Leptonychotes weddellii, assembly GCF_054177405.1. Taxonomy (NCBI): domain Eukaryota; kingdom Metazoa; phylum Chordata; class Mammalia; order Carnivora; family Phocidae; genus Leptonychotes; species Leptonychotes weddellii. The sequence continues at coordinate 82,536,264 of NC_138370.1, forward strand.
TGTTATAACAAGTATCAGTCTGGGTGTTTCTAAATTATTTAGGAATGTGTCTATCTTTGCTACCAAACGACAAATTCCTGGACGATATGACTGGGTCTTTTTTGTTGTTTTTCAATCTTTCATCTTATACAGGGTTGAACAGGAGCAGGAAGTGCCACATAAAAGTATCTTCTAAGAAACATTCTTTACAATAGCCATGTCTCTGGGTTATGTTAACTTCCTTGGCTAGTCTATTTCCATGTTAGTTTAATAGACAAAATCTGCCCCACCCAAAACGTTACCACTTTCACGAAAGAAGAAATAATAGCAATCATTTTATATTCTTATTTAAATTTCCAGGGTGATATTAGCTAATCAGATTTCTAATTTTATATATCACATTTGTACTAAATATCTAACAACCTTAGGTATACTAGAGGGGATGAAGAACAGAAAAGAATAACATGCTATTTTCAGGGCCTTTTAAAAAATACTGACTGTTTCATAATTAGCAATTTCAGGAAGACTTAAAAGAGACTGGGGTATATTCTCAATTTCTATTTTCCACTCACAGATGGCCAGCTGTCTTCTGGACTAAATATGTTTAGTTTAATACATATGACATAAAGTCTTTATTTTTCATAGATTACCATCTCAATTAGGCAAACAATACAATTCTGACATAAAATACGCCAGATAAGAACATAATTAAATATTTAGTGTCTTTAGCAGTTTCAAGAGCTCTCTGCTTAGTAGTAATGGAAGCTAGCAATGAGAAGTAAGTGAAAACAGGGCCGCCTGAGGTCATGTCCATTAAAAAATTACCGCAAGGAAAGTGCATGGAACTTGGCATTCTTTGAAACTAATTAACATTGTCTTAATTGTGAACAATGAAATTACTCATGAGCTATGTGGTAATACCGACAATCCCAATCATTTTAAACATTATGAATAAATAACTTGGTAGGCCAGCAAAATAGCATTTTAAAAACTGATGCTTCACAATGTGAGATTCTTAAAATTTGGGATAGAGTCATGTAAGAATAACATTTCAGCAATCCTATTGTTTATAGATTGCATTAGGAGCTAAAATTCTAATTTTTCGGGGCACCTGAGTGGCTCAGTTGTTAAGCGTCTGCCTTTGGCTCAGGTCATGATCCCGGGGTCCTGGGATCGAGCCCCGCATCGGGCTCCCTGCTCAGTGGAGAGCCTGCTTCTCCCTTTCCCACTCCCCCTGCTTGTGTTCCCTCTCTCGCTGTCTCTCTCTCTGTCAAATGAATAAATAAGATCTTTAAAAATAAAATAAAATAAAATTCTAATTTTTCTATATAAAAATTGAATTACCTGTAAAAATGTATGGACTTATTCCATAGAGAGCATACATTCTCTATTTCAATAATAATGAAATACAGATAAGAATACAGAGGTAAACATAAAAGTAACTGAAGCAGGGGTGCTTGGGTGGCTCAGTCGGTTAAGTGTCTGCCTTTGGCTCAGGTCATGATCCCAGGGGCCTGGGATGGAGTCCTGCATCGGGCTCCCTGCACAGCGGGGAGCCTGCATCTCCCTCTGCCTGCCACTCTCCCTTCTTGTGTGCTCTCTTCTCTCTCTGTGTCAAATAAATACATAAAATCTTTGAAAAGAAAAAAAGTAACTGAAGCAGATGGCGTGATGCTCAAGCCCCAAACCCTTCATTTACTCCTACTTATCCTCATTTTATATTTTCATTTACAGATTATTTAAAAAATCTGGTGAAACCTTCTACTGCCGTAGATCAGTAGCTGCCAACCAGAAGGAAGGGAGGCCTCCTTAAAACAGGAACATGACAGCAGCAGAAATTGTGGATGGCTGACAATCTGCCAATGAAGAGGAAAGTAGGAAACGAAAAGCAGACACATGAATTAAAAAAAAAAAAATCATAGCTTGTAAGTGAAATGCCAAGTACCCTCAATAGCACCTAAAAAAAGAAAAGAAAATTACTGCATTGTCGAACCCTACAGTAATTTGATAAGACTGTGAAAATGCTCGATCATTCCTAAGTGCCACACATTCTCCAGTCAGAGAAGCCACATCTCATCCTGATTCTGGCACTAATAACTGAGTGAATGTGGACGAAGTCAGTTTCATCATCTGAAGACAGTAATAATAATCCCTGCCTACTGCACAGGGTTGCTAAGAACCAAATGAGATAACCCTTGGAATCTAAAGCCCTATACCTAAAGAAACAGACCAGTGTGTGCTATGTGCTATATTTAAAATTTTTTTATTTCATTATTTTTTTTAGTTTTTGCTTTTCGAGTTTAAAGGATATTTTATTCATAAGGAATATTATCTAATGGGGTACACCTTCACCCCTGAGACTTCTGGGTATTTGAGGAATTTTAAATATGCATATTTTTGCTGTTGGCAAAAGTATGAAGTTTAGGTCATCAAACATTTTCAGAGACTTACCTCTAGCTCATTTTCTTTGTTGGCTTAGATGTCAGAACACACTACCACTCTGGCCTGGACCAGCGCCCTATATTAGCCATTAGGCTTCGGGCAAAAGTCACTTAGCTGAATTTTCTAAATCTTTAGGAATAGCTATCATTCTGTGTTTTGTTTTAATTTTTTAGGACAGTTGTTAATATCATCCTTTATATTTGACAGAACTTTAGTTTTATAGAGCTCTTACATAACTGAAAATCACACCACGACCCTGTGAGATGGGTATTATCCCTTTATATTACAGAAATAACAGGAAAATACAGACGTTAAAAATCTTGCAAGTCACACAACTAATAAGCAACAGAAATAGGACTCCAAGGGAATGATTAAACTGCAATAGCCTTGTGCATAGATTTTTTTAAAAAGTCTTTGCAAAATACTAATGAGCCCTAATATAACTATTTGGGTACTTCTTATAATCAAAATGACACAAAGATATGTTAATTTACTTAAGTAAAAGTAAACTGAGAAACAATATTGAAGTTTTCCCTGACTCTGACAACCTATATGTAACTTCTGATCAAAAAACAGGACAGCTTTTTTGCCCCAGCTACTGTTACTTTAGTCTTGACCATATTTGTAGCTAACACCTCAGGCAGAGAAAAGTTTGCGACTTTGCTTCAATTTTGGTTTGGCTGATGTATCTTTTTCAAAGGCACAACAATTTAATGCTTTACAGTTTTGAAAACCATATTCACAACAGGAAATACACAACTAATTAAAAAAACACTCAGAAGGCTTACCCTTTAAAATAGATGTAAAGGGGCGTCTGGGTGGCTCAGTCGTTAAGCGTCTGCCTTCGGCTCAGGTCATGATCCCAGGGTCCTGGGATCGAGTCCCACATCGGGCTCCCTGCTCTGCGGGAAGCCTGCTTCTCCCTCTCCCACTCCCCCTGCTTGTGTTCCTGCTCTCACTATGTCTCTCTCTGTCAAATAAATAAATAAAATCTTTTAAAAAATAAAAAAATAAAAATAAAAATAAAATAGATGTAAAAATAGAATAGTCTGCTATTTTCTCTTGTCTATAAATTGTCTATGGCTCAAGACTATTGGTCTCTTTAATGCAATTGCCAAAATTTTGTGGCTATCTGACAAGGGATGTTTTAAAGGAAAAACATAAAAATTTTATAGAACTGGTATAAAAAAAATAGGCCATGCTCTGGACTAGTCAATGAGAGCTATAGTGAGTAGATGAACATGGTTTAAAAGTTATCTGGTCTCTCTAATTTCTATTACATTATATCTAAATTTATATATGCAAGTAAAAGACATTTGATAGGGGCGCTGGGGTGGCTCAGTTTGTTAAGTGTCTGACTTCGGTTCAGGTCATGATCTCGGGGTCCTGAGATCAAGCCCTGCATCAGGCTCCCTTCTCGGCAGCGGGGTGGTGGTGGTGGTCTGCTTCTCCCTCTCCCTCTGCCCACACTCTCCCCTCCCCACTCATGCTCTCCCTCTCTCTCAATAAATAAATAAAATCTTTTTTTAAAAAAAAAGACATTTGATGAAACAGGAACTTGTGTGAAAATATAGCTTCATTAAATGAAAGAGAAACCTCTATAGATGTCTCAATTTTTTTAATAAGTATGTTTGAAAACATTAAATAATAAATAACCACTAATAAAAATGATGCATTGCCAAAACAAAAAGACTTCCATATAACGTTAAAAACAAAGTATGTTAGCCATGATACTGACAAACACATTTATAGTTTCAGATTCCAATGGTTCTTATAGCATGTGGGAGGAGTTATTTGTAATTCAGATAGAGTAGTTTTTATATACTGAGCAGGTTTATTCCAGAAACACTCCACTACTTACTTCCGAAATAATCATTTCAGTCTTGATGACTATAGTTTAATCATATTCTTTTGCCCTGGTTCATTCAGACACATTTGTGCTTTGGATCTGAAACCCTGCAGTGTTAATCAGTTTGGAATTTTTTGGCACCTGACATTTAAAATATGAAATTCTGTTATAGCAGGGTCTGAAGCTTAAAACCCCTCCCAGCTTCATCAAAGTCATGCTGTGAATGAGTTTTTAGTTAATGTTTTGGGGGATTATTTCTGGACTGTGATTTTATCAAATGCAGGGGGATTTGTCTTTGGGAAGTTAGAATCCCCTTTTAGCTACGTGTTTGACAATATTTTATTGTATATGGCAGGGGCTCTCTTGGGGGGAGGGGAGAAGGAAACCAACTGTGGAAAATTGCAGGTTTCAGAAGACAGCTTTTAAATCGAAGAGACCCACTTTCTTCCTTGCACAATGTCTATTTTACTCACACTTCCAACAGAACAGGGTTTCTATAGCTGGTATGGTTTTGTACAAAGACTTAAAAGGGTCACTTGAAATGTTTACAGATGAGAGAATTCACATAAACCTCTCCCTGACAGATATTTACTAAGGGTCACTCACTCTTTCTCACCACAAATGTATTCAAGAGATACTTTTGATATATTTCTAAAAGTTTTTCCCATATTATGTCTTAAAGCCAGGTTTTCCTAGACTTAAAGCAGCATTAACTGCCTGACATTTCATCCATCCTCTCTTAACCTAAAAATGGAAAGAGAATTTGCTACCCACGTGGATTCTTATTTCTTTATTTTCTATAAACTCATCATAGTTACCATGGAATTTAATATTCGTTGGTCTATTTTGCATAAAGTATAAGGTTGGACGAAGGTACCAGCAGTAAATTAATCACTAGCAGTTTACGGGAAGTTGGGGTTCTCAACCTTCTTAGAGGAACTCTTAAATTTATTTTGTGTAGTTATACGTGTAGACGCGTGCACGTGCGTGTGGAGTGGGTGTGTGTGTATGTGTGTGTGGCCTAGGTGTGTGTGTGTTAGAATTTAGATCTGTTAAAAAGTGGCTCATTCTAACTCCAATCACAACCAGAGTTCAAACAAAACCCTCAACTGTTTTTTTCCTGGAGAAAGTCTAGAGGTGTTTAAAGAACAGCTTTGCTTAATTGGTTTTAGCTTCTTTAGAAAGTAGTGTTTTCTGGGTGCCTGGGTGGCTCAGTTGGTTAAGCGACGGCCTTGGGCTCAGGTCATGATCCTGGAGTCCTAAGATCGAGTCCCACATCGAGTCCCACATCGGGCTCCCTGCTCATGACCCTATCCCCTCTCATGCTGTTTTTTTTTTTTTCTCTCTCTCTCAAATAAATAAATAAATAAAATCTTAAAAAAAAAAAAAAAAAGAAAGTGGTGTTTTCTGGAGGTGGGTGGATAACCTGGTCCCACACGGGACCAGAGTCCCAGCTGCGAGACCGTGTGGATCCGGAGCATCCAATTCTGGAAAGGGTGGGGTGCAGGCCCCAACGCCCTCCCGCGGCGAGCACCACACGGAGGAGAATCCCAAGTAAGACTCTTCACGCCGGACCCCCGAAGGAAAGTTGCCCCTCCCCTCGCCAGAAACCCCGGGAACTCAGGACGGTCTTTCCCGGGGCCCCCGGCCCAGCACTGACCTGTGTAAGAGGACGCGCTGCACAGAGTCCAGGTCCTCCAGGTTCCGGGGGGCAGGTTTGGGGATGCTGGACCTGCCCACCTGAAACATGCCCGCTTGAGACTCGCTGCAAAAGCGTACAAGAGGTCACAGGCGGAAGGCGGGGGGGGCGCCGAGGGCTCCGCCGCAGCACTCGCAGCGCCGCCTGCCTCGGGCACAGATGGGGCCGCGGCTGGGGAACCCAGAGCTGAAAGAAAAGGCTGCCAGCTTTGGACACTCAAAAACCTGAGACTGAAGGGCGGCGGTGTGCAGCGACGGCTGTCCCTGCCCTTCGCCCGCTTGCTATCCCGCGCGGATCTTGGAGCCCCGAGGCGGGCAACACGGCCACCCCGGCGCCAGAGACCCCGGGGCAGGTGGGTGCTTTGTTGGCCGCCACCTCCGCCGAGGCCGGCCAAACCCACAGTCCCCCTCTTCCACGTCTTGGTTCCCGCCACCCCTCCAACTTGTCCGAACACGCTTCGAGGTCCCTTGCACGCGCGATGAGCCGGCCAGTGCCTCCGCCGTGCTGTCCCAGGCTGCGCTCTTTCGCCGCCTAGTGCTCCTCACTCTCCCTTCCTGGACAGTAAAGCTGTCCCGGGTAAGGGACACGGGTGTCCAGGCACCGCCCCCAGCAAAGGAAGCTACCACCTGCAGCTTGGAGGACCGTGAACAAGGGAGGAGTGGAGGAGGAAATGAGGAGGCTCTGCGAGCCCTGGCTGCCCCAGCAAGGATGGGAGAGTAGGAAAGAGAGGCGAGTTAGGTTTCAGTTCTTGGTGGGAATTTAAATTCTGCCTAAAGAAGCCATATACATTCATCAATCTTGGTAAACATATATTGATTACCTGTGATGTGCCAGGCTGAGTTCTAGTCTTCAGAGATAAAAGGATGAATAAAAGGTGGCGGCTGACCAGTCTCATGTGGACTCCATATTCTCTTTTGGGATCTATGTAGTTTAAAAATACACTTCACCCTAGAAGAGAACATAGGAGAAAAATCTAGATGACCTTGGGTATGGTGATTTTTAAATGCAGCATCAAAAGCCCAAGCCATGAAAAAAAATTGATAAATTGGACTTCATTAAAATTAAAAACTCTGCAAAAGATGCTGTCAAGATAATGAGAAGACAAGCCACGGACTGGGAGGAAATATTTGCTAAAGACATATCAGAAACAGGACTGTTATCCGAAATACACAAAGAATTCTTAAAAAAGAACAATAAGAAAAGGAACAACTTGATTTTAAAAAGGCAGAAGACCTGACATACATACTCACCAGAGAAGATATACAGACAGCAAAGAAGCATATGAAAAGATGCTCCACATTATATGTCATTAGAAAATTGCAAATTGGGGCGCCTGGGTGGCTCAGTCGTTAAGCGTCTGCCTTCGGCTCAGGTCATGATCCCAGGGTCCTGGGATCGAGCCCCGCATCGGGCTCCCTGCTCAGCAGGGAGTCTGCTTCTCCCTCTCCCACTCCCCCTGCTTGTGTTCCCTCTCTCGCTGTGTCTCTCTCTGTCAAATAAATAAATAAAATCTTTAAAAAAAAAAAAAGAAAATTGCAAATTAGCACAGCAATGAGGTACCACTACACACCTATTAGAATGGCTAAAATCCAAAATACTGGCAACACCATGCTGGTGAGGATGTGTAGCAATAGGAGCACTCATTCATTGGTGGTGGGAACACAAAATGGTACAGCCACTTTGGAAGACGGTTTGAAAGTTTCTTACAAAACGAAATATATTTTTACCATATAATTCAGCAATCACACTCATCAACATTTACCCAAATGAACTGAAAAGTTATGTTCATACGAAAACCTGCACATGGATGTTTATAGCAGCTTTACTCATCATTGCCCGAACTGGGAAGTAACTAAAATGTCCTTCAGTACATGAATGGATAAACTGTGGTTTATCTAGACAATAGAATATTATTCATTGCTAAAAAGAAATGAGCTGTCAAGCCATGAAAAACATGGAGGAATCTTAAATACATATTACTATGTGAAAAAAGCCAATTTGAAAAGGCAACATACTATGATTCCAGCTGTATGACATTCTGTAAGAGGCAAAGCTATGGAGAAAGTAAAAAGATCCGTGATGTTTATAGCAGCTTTATTCGTAATTGCCAAAACTGAAAATCAGTGATTTCCAAAGGGGCTGCGGGGAGATGAATAGGCAGAGCACAGAGGATTTTTAGGGCAGTGAAACTATTCTGTCTGATACTATAATGGTGGATAAATGGAGAAGAGACTGGAAAATGTTGTTTTAGTTATAAGTACTACTGATTATAGATTACAGATTAATTGTAAGTAGTGATATATTAATTTTAAGATGCACGGTTATTAGCTGGGACTTGGCTATTCATTATAGGATTTCCAAATGCCATTATATGTAGAACTTTTCTCTTGGGTTAATTTCTTGAATCCTGGCTGCAAGTGTTCTGGGAACCAAGTGGGTAAAGAGGGTCAGCAATGGGGATCTCATCTCTTAATATATGTAGACTTTCACTTAATCCTTCTGTCTTAAATAAATCCTTCTGTCTTGCTTCACCTCTACTCTATGCTGTGCCTGGTCTGAAAATGTTCATGTCTTTTTGATTCAGAAATTAATCTCAAAGAAATGATAAAAAATGAAGATCATGATATTCATTCAGTATGCTATCATAACAAATATATAAAAGGTGTAAATATCCAAAATCAGTGTAATACTTATATAAAGTCCATTCCATACAATGAACTGATATGTATTTACAAAAATGAAATTTAATTAGAATGCTTAATGGCATGATAAAATATTTATGATTTAAACTTTAGCAAATATTCAGGAGACAAAACTGTACATTCAGACTTTGTTAACTAAATAAAAATTAGGGAATCGATTGGAAGGATAGTCACCAAATCTTAAAAATGACTGCATCTGGAAGTAGAGTTGTGAGCGATTTTTATTTTCTCTTTTATGCTTTTCTGTATTTTTCAAAATTTTAAACAATAAATATATATTACTTTTAGAATTAGGATGTATTCACATATAAATATGTAGAAAGAATGATTTGAAGAAAAGTTAGCAACTGAATTCTACAGGTGAAAATTTCCAACAGACTTCCATTCTCAGATATACATAAGTGGTTTTTCAAAATATTGTGCAATTTAAGGATACATGGATAGCCCGCTTTTTAAAAAAGGCCCATTACAAATTTTTTATATAGGGAATAGTTATTATGTAACTATTTTGGATAATTACTAAGTTATCTTAAGTTTTTGGTAATTTACCTTTTGTTTGTAACTATTAGATAACTTTTCCTTCCGACTTCAAATTTTGTGAGAAGTCTGTGGTGTTATAGATCACTATTCAGTTATGTTTTCAGAATAAATCTGAGTTTGCCCTTAAAAGCAAAGAGCTTTCTTTGGCTGATGGCAGAAGAAGAAGTTAGAGTTAGAATTCTTCCACATGAGAAGCACTGTATAAGACATTGCTGGTTTAGAGATGGAGGGGACTATTTAAGAAGGAATGTGGGGGGCCTCTAGAAGCAGAAAGTGGCCCTGGCTGACTGCCAGCAAGGAAATAGGGACCTCGGTCTTACAACTACAAAGAACTAAACTCTGCCAAATAACCTGAATGAACTTGGAACAGGGATTTTCCCCAGACCCTTCAGATAAGGTCTTAACCCAGATGAAATCCCGATGTTGCCTTTGTGAGAACGTAGGCAGAGAACCTACTTCAAACCCTCCCGGACTTCTGACCTATAGCATGGTGAGCTGCTAATAAATGCATGTTGTTTAAGGATACTAAGTTTGTGGTCGTTTTTTAATGCAGGAACTGTTTGCATCATAGAAAACTAATGCAGTGCATTTTCAAGGTTGGTTATGGGAAATTGTCTCTGGAACCTGTGGGTGGAAATATCTCCATCAGTGCTTGGCAGCTCTGATGCAGGCATGGTTTCCAAGACACTACACTGCCCCGGCTTTAGTCTTAGTGTATCACCTGGTTCCTCTGCCTTCTCACAAACTCCAAAGATTGGAGTGCTCCCCTCAAGACACATAATAACTGTCTTCAAATATCTGAAAGGCCATCATGTGGAACATAGATTGTTTTATCCAGTACAGCTTCTGAAGTTAGAATTAGGACAAGTAGACTTTTTTTTTTTTTTTTGTAATATGAAGGCAGATTTATACTTAATATATACCACAAGTTGGAATCCTTGAGAAGCTGACTCTGAGATGGAGATTTCCGTGTAGGAAGTTTATTAGGAAGTGCTGTTGGGATCAACAACTGTGGGGAGAGTGCAGGGAGCGGGATTGGGCAGAGTGAGAAGCTGAACTGCAGCGTGGTCTCCAAAAGGCCACAGCCAATCCTATGGGCTTGATATGGGATGATCCTGCAGAGTTGTCCTGAGTTTAGGCAAGAGGGACATACTTTTGGGCTATTTTCTTATCATTTCAGAAAAGAGCTATGATGTTGGACAAAGTGACTCTCTTCAGCTGAGGGCACTTTCTTTTCTTCTTTTTCTTCCTCTTCTTCTTCTTCTTCTTCTTCTAAGCGGTGGGGAGGGGCAGAAGGAGAAGGAGAGAGAGAATCTTAAGTAGGTTCCATGCCCAGTACACAGCCCAATGCAGAGCTGATTCTCACGACCCTGACATCATGACCTGAGCTGGAATTAAGAGTCGGACGCTTAACTGATGAGCCCCCCAGCCCCCTGAGGGCAGTTTCTGGAGAGGGACTCAGCTGAGAGGCTCACCTGTCCACATTCCCAGCAGGGTGGGGAATGAACGCCTCCCTCCTAAAAAGGGCAGAGAGGGTGTGGAGAGAGGATCGTGGTGGTGCATCACAGCATCTAATATCGTATCTAGACTCACTAGGGTGACAGGGCTCTCCGTCACTGGAGGAGTTGATTCACAGAGGTGGCAGGACCCTAGCAAGGATGTGCACAGTGGAATCTCATACTGAACAGAAAAATGAAGTGGAGTGTGACTGCTTAGAGAGTTTCTGAATCCCTTTTTCTTTTCTAGGATTTCTGGTTGCTTCAGTTGTCCATGCCAACACTGCCTCACTATTGCAGCTTTGAGGTGATGATCATTTGCGTACTCCCTGACTTAGGAAAAAGACATAATGTGGACGAAAGGGTGAAGCAGAGTCTTACTTCTACCACCCAGGGCAACATATGCATAGGATGTCTAGATTTTTTAAATTATAGAAATATCTTGATCTTCACCTAAAGGGATTTGCTTTCTTCAGCTTTTACAGTTGGCAGAACTGGCTTCTCTACTTCCATTTACACCTCATCATTTAGGAGGGGTCTTTCAGCTTCAAGATAGATTGAAATTATTTTCAGTCACTGGGACAGTTTTGTCTGTTGAGTAGGTGCTCCTTTATGAAGGACTTGGAGAATCTACCGTTGCACTAGAAAACGGAACAAAAAATGGACTTTTTTGGGGGGGCAGAATGGCACAGTTATAACAAGTTAGCACTTCTGACTTTTTCTCATTTGTTTAACAAATCCTTAATGAGTACTCTTAAATAAATCTTGCTGTGTTGTCATTTAAAAATGCTTTATCACTTAGTTCTTCTTCTATCTTCCTATCTAGTGGAGGCATCTTGTTCGATGCTCACACTCCCAGAGGGCCAGGGATCCCAGCCACCTTTTCAGGAATTGGCTCTCAGCTCTGACCCACCGTGTTGTGCCCTGTCTCGGGCTGTTTCCACTGCTCTCCTGCTGGAACTTAGTAGGAGCATCTATACCCCCATTATATGATATGCCATTGATAGACATTTGCCATCCCCAGAGCACTGCGGCCACATTTAGGCTTTTTAAAATCCTAAACGTTTAATAAATGTGTGGAGATAGATAGGTAGAATGATAGGCTGGTGGATCAAGTTTTATTTGCCTGGTTCCAAATCCTTTCAGCGTGCAAATCCTTAGAACAACGTAGGTGGGAAGCGCTCCTTCTTTCACCTACTCCTCTCCCTGGGGCCTGGCATCTACCCCGCCTTCAAGAGCTGGGGATCAATTGAGCAGTATAAAAACTACTAGTGACACCCTAACTTCTTGAGTTGGAAGATACAACTCAGTCTTAGAATATAGACATGTGGGGTTTTTTTAATAATTTTTTTTAAGATCTTATTTATTTATTTGACAGAGAGAGAGAGCATGAGAGAGGGAACACAAGCAGGGGGAGTGGGAGAGGGAGAAGCAGGCTTCCCACCGAGCAAGGAGCCCGATGCGGGGCTCGATCCCAGGACCTGGGATCATGACCTGAGCCGAAGGCAGACGCTTAACTGACTGAGCCAGCCAGGAGCCCCTAGACATGTCTTTTGAACATGCTTTGGGGGCTGTGTGTTCGTGTGAGCTGCTGACAGTAATGTTATTTAATAATGGAAGGTACCACCCTTCACTCTACCTTTAGGGGCTTCACACAGATGAGAGTGACTTTAACCTAAGCATGTGTAAGAAGCTGTGAGGAAGGGAGAATAAACAGGGAGGTGCTGCAGAACCCCTGTGCCTTTGTGAAGTACCTTTGAATCATCCATGGTCCAAATATAAATAAGGACAACGTAAAGTGGTAACAGTAAAGATGATGTGTCCATCGTCTTAACGGCGAATTAAGGAAATGAAAAGAAACCTAAAGAGAAATGAGGCAGTGGCTTCATTATTACGATATGATAAAGATAATGTCTCCCTTTGGGGTGAATCATGGAGAATGGGAAGGCTGTTCCCATTCTACAAGACAGGATTCCTTAAATTCAGGGTCCTCTTGTAAAGAAACCCATGGAATGTACAGACATCACCTGGCCCTTTCCATGTTGCCCTGTGGGAATGGGGGCTGGGGAGCTGGCAGAGTTGCTGATAGTCCAGCAATTGCTATTTCTGTAATAAAGTCCTTGTTGCTAACCCAGGAGTTCCTTGTGTTCGGCTAGCATTCATGATGCTATGGCAGGCTCGCTTATCAGGTTGTAAGTAGGATGAAGTCTCAGACCCTGTACAGCTCTTGACACTGGGGAATAGGTGTATTTGCTGCCGCTGGTATGTCATGGCCTCTGTGCCCTTTCAAGGGGAGAACAAGGAAATATATTGGAAAAAAAAAGTTGATGTACTAATAACTTCCTATTCTGAAACAATGCCACGAGGCTCTCCCTCTCCTTCCCCCGACCCATATTTACATTTTTCTTTTTCCACAGAGAGAACCTCAATTACTCAGAATATCAATGTATTCACTCCTCTTTTCTCTCGTACAATTAGGATATAATATGAATTTGGATTAGAATTATTATGCCAACCAAAGCCAAATCTTCTAAGCAGTTCTTTTTGTCCTTGGAGTATGTCAACTAAGGATACACTCAGATTACTATATTTTAAAGATACTTTATTTTATTATTTTTTGTTTTAGAGAGGGAGAGAGAAAATAGAGGGAGAGGGAGAGAGACAGAGAGAGAGAGAGAATCTTAAGCAGGCTCCACACCCAGCGTAGAGCCTGATGCGGGGCTCCATCTCACAGCTCTGAGATCCTGACCTCAACCAAAATCAAGAGTGGGACACAACCGACTGAGTCATCAGGTGCCCCTATTTTAAAGATACTTTAATTAATTCAGTGATTTTTTTTCTGTGATTTGTTATCAATTCAATATATAGAGCTAAGTTCAGTTGTTTTTATTAAAATTCAACTTTGGAGCTACATAGTTGTATGGATGTTCAATAGTTTATTCAACCAGGCTGCTATGAAAGATTGTTCCAAATATTTTGCTATTACTAGTAATGTCACATTGAAAAAACTCTTTTTTGGGGGGGAGGGGGGACTGTATCTTCAGGATTATTCCTAGAAGTTAGAATGCTGGAACAAAGAATAAATGCATATACAGTTTTGGTAGACATTGCCAATCCCCACCCAATGGATTACATACCATTTTGTACTACCACCTGGAAAGTTTAAGAATGCCTGTTTCTTCATAGCTTCAAGTGTGCATTGAAATGCTCCTGAATTTTTCCCAATATGAAAGGTAATAAGTGGCATCAGTATTGTGCATTTCTTTTATTATAGGTGAAATTATGCATTTTTTATATGTTTAAGGGTATTTATTTATCTTTTTTTTTTAATTTTGTGTTTTCTCTTCCTCTTAATTTTTAAAAACTTACTTCCCTCATGGTTTTATTGAGGTATAATCGATGTATAATAAAATTGCACACATTTAAAATATCCAATTTAGGGGCATCTAGGTGGCTCAGTCAGTTAAGTGGCTGCCTTCTGCCCAGGTCATGATCTCCAGGTCCTGGGATCGAGCCCATGTGGGGCTCTTCACTAAGTGGGGAGTCTTCTTCTCCCTCTCCCTCTCCCCCTTCTTGTGCTCTGTCTCTCTTTCTCAAATAAATAAATAAAATCTTTAAAAAGAAATCCAATTTGTTGAGTTTTAGCATATGTATAATGAATATACTAATTACCCCCAAAAGTTTCCTGTTTGCAATCCGTCTCTTTTTCATCCCTCACTCCCATCCCTGGGCAAGCACTGACCTCCCTTCTGTAACTTACAGATTCCCATTCGGTCAGATTTCCCATTTATTTTGAGGTTCCTCCACTCCGGCTAGTGGGGACATAAGCTATTCCCAGTGCTATACAGTCTCTGAGGATTGTTCCTTCTGCTCCTTTCCAGTGGTTCTTTCTCTGGCTCAGGAGTTTCCCTCACATGCATGTTTTTCCTAGTACTTAGCTGAAGGCTCAAGAGGAATCCTCTTCAGATCCCTGGAGTTCTCTAGCTACACAGCCCTCTCTTCTCTGTGCATTTTTCTCCTCTTGGGTACTCTGCCACGCCCTTCACCTCCCCAAATTCTAACTCTGTCTCTGCAACTCAATGGAGTAACTTGACTTTGTTTGGCCTCCCGCTCCCTTTGTTGTGGCCTGGAAACTCTCTTCAGGCAGGAAGCTGGGGCCCTCAGAGGCATGACTTCATTTGTTTTGCTTCTCTCAAGGATCATGCCTTGTGCTGCTTGTGGTCCAGTGTCTGAAAACCATTCTTTCATGTGTTTTGTCTGGTTTTTCAGCTGTTTCATATGTGAGAGTAATCTAGTCTCTGCTACTCCATTATGGCCATGGTCATAAGGTTCCCCTTATTTTTTATGAATTTTTTACATATTGGTGAGATCAACCCTCTTTATATATGCTATCTGTTCAAATATTTTCACCTAGCTTGTCATTTATCCTTTGACTTTGTTTATGGTGGTTTATTTTTCATGAAAAAGGTTTTTCTTAGTGCAGTCACATTTATTTAACATTTTCTTTTGTTGCATCTGGACTTCAGGTCACTTTTTAAAATTTTATTTTATTTAAATTCAATTAATTCACATATATTATAATATTAGTTTCAGAGGTAGAGTTCAGTTATTCATCAATTGCATATAACACCCAGTGCTCTTTACATCACGTGCCCTCCCTAATGCCCATCACACAGTTACCCCATCCCCCAACCCACCTCCCCTCCAGCAACCCTCAGTTTGTTTCCTATGGTTTTTTTTTTTTTTTAAAGATTTTATTTATTTATTTGAGAGAGAGAATGAGAGAGAGAGAGCACATGAGAGGGGGGAGGGTCAGAGGGAGAAGCAGACCCCCTGCTGAGCAAGGAGCCCGATATGGGACTCGATCCCGGGACTCCAGGATCATGACCCAAGCCGAAGGCAGTCGCTTAACCAACTGAGCCACCCAGGCCCCCTGTTTCCTATGGTTAAGAGTCTCTTACGGATTGTCTCTCAAGTCACTTTTAGAAAGCTGTCCCACACTTAGATTATAAAAGAATTTCCCTTATTTTTCTACTACTTGCATGGTTTCTTTTCTTTTCCTTTTCTTTTTATACATGATTTGATCTTTTACCTATTTGGCGTTTATTCTTGTGTGTGGTGAGAAGTGTGTATCTAA
The DNA here is from genome assembly GCF_054177405.1 of Leptonychotes weddellii. NCBI lineage: Eukaryota > Metazoa > Chordata > Mammalia > Carnivora > Phocidae > Leptonychotes > Leptonychotes weddellii. The sequence goes on from NC_138370.1 coordinate 82,552,108, forward strand.
TGTTATCTTCTTCCAAATGAGTATACAGGACAGCATTTATTAAAAATTTTACCCTTCCTGGATCTACAAGATGGGTTTTCCTGAAGCTGCCAGTTCTTTCAGAACTCATCAAATTGAGGCTCTTCCAACCAGCTCTGCAGTTAATGGATTTAAGGCAAATGTTGTCTTTAAGGAGATTGAGAAGAAGCTTGAAGAGGAAGGGGAACAGTTTGTGAAGAAAATCGGTGGTATTTTTGCCTTCAAGGTGAAGGACGGCCCTGAGGGTAAAGAAGCCACCTGAGTGGTGGATGTGAAGAATGGCAAAGGATCAGTTCTTCCTAACTCAGATAAGAAGGCTGACTGCACAATCACAATGGCTGACTCGGACTTACTGGCGTTAATGACTGGTAAAATGAATCCTCAGTCGGCCTTCTTTCAAGGCAAATTGAAAATCACTGGCAACATGGGTCTGGCTATGAAGTTGCAAAATCTTCAGCTTCAGCGGGGCAAAGCTAAGCTGTGAAGAACTCCCTTTGCCTACCTTTGAAAATTAAGATGAGATATATAGATATATATCCATATATTTCATTGTCCTAACTTAGACGGAAACTACACATTGGCAAATAGTGTGAGATTTGTTTTAAAATGGGTGTGACCGATCCTGTTTTTCCTAAGCTCTGGGTAGACAGGGCCCAATGGTGTACTACTGCATGCTGAATTGCATACAAAACTGTGCATTACAAAGTTCATATGGTAATTATGGTTTGGGGTAAAACTTGAGTTTCAGAATAAAATTAGGAACAGCAAAATCTAAAAACTATGTAAACAAAAGCTCTCATTTTGCTTATAAAGTATATTTAAAGATCATTCTGCTGAAGATTCAACTTAAGTTTTCCTCTGGAGAACTAGGGGAGAAGCCGAATACTAGGAACTGGCCAGTGGTAATTACTGTTGTGACTTAATGTCCTTACTCTATTTTCCATTAATAGTTTTTAAAATTCTGTACTGAGATGTTTTTAAAAAAGACTTAAATTTTGCTTTTCATGCCATCACAATGGTATTTTTTTTCCCCAAATCAAAATAAACCTGATCAGAGCTTGGGGGGAAAAAATCTACAGCTGAATGCAGGCCTATTTTTAAAATAAAAGTATTTTTAAAATGACTTTCCTTCTTGAAAAAATCAGTGTATTGGTCTTAAAACGCTATTGTTAAAAATAATTGAACAAATAAAGTTTGCTTTGAGATGCACAGTTTTC
>NC_138370.1:82553842-82572396 GCF_054177405.1 Leptonychotes weddellii
AAGTATCTATCTGTAAAGCTGTCAGTCCTTTGTTCTCATTTTCCTTTTCCATATAAGTTTAATTATCCACATTTGATTTATCTTCTTCCTGTTTTTTCTAATGCTAATGTTATTTCTTATAACTCAGTAAGATACGGGATAAAATAATGCTTTTGGAAGAATGCTTAATAGAAAATTAAAATAGTTCTTCCTGAAAAAAAAAAAAAATTTTACCCTTCCCTATTGATTTGAGATGCTACATTTGTGACAGTAACAAAGTAACTTTCATGTATACTTGGGTCTATTTCTCTAATTTCTGTTCTGTTCCACTGGTCTACTTCTCACTAGCGCCATGCTTTTTTCATTCTAGAGCTTTTTGTTATATTTCAGTTTCTGGGAGGGCTATTCTCTCCTTATTGCTGTTATTTTTCAGGGTTTCCTAGATATTCTTCCATTTTTATTTTCCCACATGAGCTTTAGCATCACATTTCCTAGTTAAAAAAACAAAAACAAAATAAAAAATAATAAAAAACCCTGGCATTTTTATTGGGATCACATTGCATTTATTTTTTTATTTTTTATTTTTGTTTATTTTTAATTCTTTTTGTTAACATATAATGGGGATCACATTACATTTAAATATTAACTTAGGGAGAATTGATATCTTTATCACAATGAATCATCTTATTCATCTTATCTAATAGAGAGATAGGTCTTTCTATTAGTTCAGGCCTATTTTTGTGTTCTTTAGGAGTGTTTTTTAAAAATATATTCCTTTATTCCTAGGTATTTTATTTATTTTTTAATTGAAATTTCCTCTCCCATTATGCTAAAAAAAGCCTTTGAAAAGATTTTACACCCACTTCTAGTCTCCCCACCCTCAAAATAAATAAATATGACTTACACACTTTGTCTTGAAGTCAGTCAGTACCTTACTTAATTAGAGGAAGAGCAGAACCATCCCCACAAAGACCTGGACCAAAGCACAGATGCTTTTTTATCTGGTTATTGTTTGACTGTATCAAGGCTATTGATTTTCATATGTTAATTTTACATCCTGCTATATTATCGAGTACTTTTTCTGTTTGAGTTAGCTTTATTAGTGATTCCCCTGGGCTAGCAGGTATACTATTATATCATCTGCATACAGAAATTGTTTTACTACTGCTTTTCTGAGTAGTATGTTTGCTTGTTTTCTATTGCCAAATTTCATCTTAATATGATGTGAAGTAGTGGTGCAGATTGTGGGCATCCTTGCTTTGTTCTTGTTTTTTGTGGGAATGCCTTCAGTGTTGCCTTATTAAATAAGGTGCTGGCGTTAAGACTGGGTTGTGTAAAATCATATCATATTTAGTTTTGGGGGGTTAGTGTAGGGTATATTAGTTTGTTGGCGCTCTCATAACAGAATACCACAGACTGGATGGCTTAAACAACAGAAATTTATTTTCTCATAGTTCTGGAGGCTGGAAGCTGAGATCAAGATGTTGCAGGTTCTGTTTCTTTTGAGGCCTCTCTCCTCTGCTTGCTGATGTCTACCTTCTCACTGTGTCCTCCATGGTCATCTTTCTGTCTGTGTGTCTGTGTCCTAAACCTAATAAGGACATTATGGAATTAAATGATCCATTTTAACGTAATTATATCTTTAAAAGCCCTATTTCCACATACACTCCTGGGGGAGGTTAGGCTTCTATATATGAATCTGGGGGGGGGCGGGGGACACAGTTCAGCCCATAACAGACCATATCAGGAATGGGTATAAAGTTTTGTCAGGCTTTTTAGCATTAATGAAGATAATCATCATTTTTGTCCTTACTTGTATTACTATAAGAAATTATAACAATGGGTTTCCTAATATTGAATTATTTTTACATTACTAGAGTAAATCTCATTTGATCACGTGTATTATTTCCTTGATGTTTTGGATTCTGTTTGCTAATATTTTTTTGTTTTGTTTTGTTTGCTAATATTTTAATTAAGGACTTTTGCATTAAAATTCCTAAGTAAGATTGGCCTGCAGTATTTTTGTCATATGTTTATCATGTGTTAATATCAATGTTATACTTGCTTTGCAAAAGAATTTGGGAGTTTTCTTTTTTCCCTATGTACTAGAATAACATATGTGTCATTGGGATTATCTGATCTTTGCTCTTTTTATGAGAATTTGCCTGTGAAATCATCTGCACTTGGTGTTTTCATGTAGGGTGGTTCCTCAATAACCGTTTCTGTTTTTTTCTATACATCTCTTTTAACATTCTGTTTTTACTGGGACCAATTGGATAAATCACATTTTCTTAGGAAATTATTCAGTTCAGCTAGTTCACATTCATTTACAAAGTAATCTCTTATGATTTTAAAATTATCCTGTTTTAGGGCACCTGGGTGGCTCAGTTGGTTGAGCGACTGCTTTTAGCTCAGGTCATGATCCTGGAGTCCTGGGATCGAGTCCTGTGTCGGGCTCCCTGCTCGGCAGGGAGTCTGCTTCTCCCTCTGACCCTCCTCCCTCTCATGCTCTCTCTATCTCATTGTCTCTCTCAAATAAATAAATAAAAAAATCTTTAAAAAAAATAATAAAATAAAAAAAAAATCCTGTTTTAATGGTTATTTCCTGGTTATAATTTCTTATTTTGTGGAAGCCTAGTTACAGTTATTGACATGTCTTAAGCGTTTGGTTTCAACTCTGTCCTTTGATGAATACCTATTCCTTGATTGATGATATTATTTCATTCCTGAAATCCATACCATAAAACATACCATAAATTTAAAAATATTTGTGAATTTTAATGAGAAAATTACAATGTATTCCATCTTGACCAAAGATAACCAAATCACTTTTCATAGATTGAAAAAGTATATATCAATTAAATAATGTAAATATAAGTAGTAAACAACAATATGAAAGTAAATAAATTCAAATTGTGCATAAAATGTAACATGATGAAAATTTCTTATGTTCTCCAAAGGAAAAAGAGATGATTTGATATGGGTGGTGGAGGAGGGTGCAAAAGTCATTCCTGAAAGGTGCATTCTTCTTTCCACACGATCTTTATCAGTTTTACCTTAAGAAGACTCAGGATTATTTTGCACTTAGAAATAAAGTTATAGCAATTGGAAAGAACTTCAGAGCAAAATAAAACATCAGAAAGCTTTGAAACACATGGATATGGTCAACAAACTGCAGAGTACAGATCTGTTGGCATAAATAGGTCTGCTTAGCAAAATATTGGATCATCCAGTCATGGAGCTCAATTCAAATGTGCTCCATTTGAAATGTTCTTACCAGAAATGTATTGTGTAAATTAGTTACTATCTTTTTTCTTTTATTATTTTTTTAAAAACTTATGTATTTATTTTAGAGAGAGAGAGAGAGAGAAAAAGAGAGTGCCTGCAAGCTGGGGAGAGAGAGAATCTCAAGCAGATTCCCCACTGAGCATGGAGCTGACTTGGGCTCTATCTCAGGACCCTAAGATCATGACCTGAGCTGAAATCAATAGTTGGTCACTTAACTGGCTGAGCGACCCAGGCACCCCAGTGACTGTGTTTTTTTTAAAACTGCAACATTGAAATACCACTTTTTAAAAAAAGATTTTATTTATTTATTTATTTGTTTGAGAAAGAGAGCACATGCAATCGAGGGGAGGAGCAGAGGGAGAGAGACAAGCAGACTCCATGTTGAGCACAGAGCCCTACATCTGGCTCAATCTCCCCACCCGGAGATCATGACCTGAGCCAAAATCAAGAGTTGGATGCTTAACTGACTGAGCCACCCAGATGCCCCAGAATATTACTATTTTACAGAGAATTTAATTGGAGTGGTTAGGGAGTAAATATAATTATAACAAGAAAAAAAAAGAGTCTGAAAAGCAATATAATGTTTTAAAAGTTGTTATGATAAAAAGTCATTGAAATCAATAGTCATTATATGAAATGAGTCTGTATTTCAATGTTACTGTTCTAATGGATAAGAAAAGCCAAGATAATCACATCTAAGTAGTTTATTTTGGTCGGAATATTGATGATTCATCCAATATATTGCTCCGTTAGGCACTGAACATTTCTTAGTCTGGTTATCACATCCTTTCAAGTTTTAACTTAGCCCCTTGAGTTATATTTCCAATTGTTCTTGGATAAAATTCCAATTTGTTAATTCATCTAAAAGATCTCACAATCTGGTTCTCAGAAATCTCTCCAAATCTTAAATTTTTCTCCCTTCTCCAAGAACCTTGCGTTTTATGCTCTGCTGACATGCTTTTGCTTTTTTTTTTTTTAAAGATTTTATTTATTTATTTGAGACAGAGAGAATGAGAGAGAGAGAGAGAGAGCACATGAGAGGGGGGAGGGTCAGAGGGAGAAGCAGACTCCCTGCCGAGCAGGGAGCCCGATGTGGGACTTGATCCAGGGACTCCAGGATCATGACCTGAGCCGAAGGCAGTCGCTTAACCAACTGAGCCACCCAGGCACCCGACATGCTTTTGCTTTTTAAAATTTTACCTACTCTAGCTCATCCCCAGCCCTTGTAAAAGCTGTTTCTTCACCTTAAATATCCTTAAAGCCTTTTGGGTTTCACCTCATTTTCTCTTACAGAGGAATCTCAGCTTAAATTTCACTTATTTGGGAAGGTATTCTCTGTCTCCTAGATCAGGTTGGTCATTAGGTTCCCTTGCTCTGGCTCCCATAGTACCCTGTATTTCCTTCATTACAATAGCCTCTATTATAACTGCTGGCTTCATTGTAGGTCTTCTGAACTCTCAGGCTCCAAGCAGCAGGCACTGTTTGTCTTATTCATTCCTATCTCTTCAGCATAGGGCAAGCTCCCTGGAAGTATTTCTTGCATGGATGGGAGAATAAATAGGTAACACAGACTACTGCAGTAAATAGGTTCCTTTAAGAGTATATCAACCCTAATGTTAAAAAATAGTTTTTTTTGACCGCAAAAATCCCTTTATTTGTGTCTGTATCCATCACCTTGCAATGAGAATGAGAGAACTCTGAAGCATAGGCACGGAGAAAGTAATGCTTCCCAGCTGGGACAAGTTACTTGTGAAAAAGCATGTCTACATTATAAACATTATTACTTTAATCCTTTAGCTTCTTTTGAGAATTGGCATAGAAAAGTTGTGAAAATATTATACATTATAACCTAAAACCTGTTTTGTATCTGTCCTACAGAGAAGGTATTTTACATAAAAAGAGAATGATTATGAAGCACAGTGGAGATCTGGGAGAGGGTTTTCCATAGTTGTTGATTTGTTTCAGGATTGACTGTGAGATTTAAATTAGATTCTTAACTCGTTTCTTTAGAAGAATGTAGACCTTTGAAGCAGTATTATTTACAACTTTTTTTTAGAGATTTAATGGTTATTTTTAGCCGTAGTGGTCTTATTTTATTAACACTGCAGTTTGAGCTAGTCTGTGCTATTTGTAAAAATTATCAGATTTTAAATGGTGACAAATATGGTGTGAAAGCACTCAAATGATTTTACAAGATGACTTAAGAGCTATGCATAATCAGCCCAAACCTGTATTGTTTAAAGTCGCTTTCCTTGTTTTAAAAAAGCAAAAGAGCTCCACCTGGTGTTGAACAAAACAATTGAACACTTTTTATTTGATGATTTAGAAATTTTCATTTTCTGTAAATTGTAATTCAGAATGCTTTTCTCAGTATTCCACTTATAGTAATGCTAAATATTGTTCCCAAATCATGAAGAATTAGCTTTTTTTGTGAAAAAAACGAATGCATTTCTGATAAAAAGGGGCCTCCCCTCTAATGTTTTAAAGGGTTTTAGGACAGCTTCTCTCCTATGCATGTCCTTCATACTCCTTGCGATGGAACAGTAACAAAGATCCTCACGGATGGAGGGGCCCCCCCGCTGCTGTGCTTTGAGATTTTGCCACCCCGTTTGCCCCAGGCCATACTTCCTCTTGGCCCCTCCAGCCAAGGACTGAAAACAGTGATGCACTGAGGCCCACCTCATCCCGGAAGACAGGTGTGACCCCTTTGTTGGCTCACCTTGGCTCCAGGACATCCTTAGGGTTTTGCCAAACCTTCCTTAGACTGCACAGCTGTCTCAGATGTGTCCATTCAACCGTCTCTCAATCTTATTCTTGCCTATTAGGCTTACATTCAGTCTGACAACTCTCTCAGCCTTCCCCAGCTCCCTCCTTATTACTTCGTACACAGACATTTCCTTCTAATAAAATCCTTACATTTTTTCATTTATTTATGCATTTTTAATAAAGATTGTATATAATTTAAGGTGTACAACATGAAGAATTGATACATACATGCATGGTGACATGAATGCTAGAGTCAAGCTAATTAACATGTCACTTCCTCCTCCATTTTGTGTGTGTGTGTGTGTGTGTGTGTGTGTGATGAGTGCCCCTGAAATCTACTCTCTTAACATATATCCAGTAATCAATGCACTAACATTAAGTATAGTCATCTGCCTGTATATTAGATCTCTGGCTTATTTATCCTACATAACTGTGACTTCGGACCCTTTGACCAATGTCTCCCTATTCCCTCAGCCCCTGAAAACCACTCTTCTACTCTCTGCTTCTATGACTACTACTTAAAAAAATTATTGTCGAAGTATAATTGACATAGTTATATTAGTTTTAGATATACAACATATTGGTCAGACAATTCTACGCATTACTCAGTGCTCAGCATGGTAAGTCTAGTCAGTCACCATCTGTCACCATATAATGCTATTACAGTATTATTGACTATGTTTCCTCTGCTGTACTTATCTCTGTGACTTATCTATTTTATAACTGGAAGTTTGTACCTCTTAATTCCCTTCATCTATTGCACCTATCCTCCTACCCACCTCCCAACTAGCAACCACCAGTATTTAAGAGTCTGGTTTTTTGTTTGTTCATTTGTTTTGTTTTTTATATTCCACATATAAGTGAACTCATATAGTATTCATCTTTCTCTGTTTTATTTCACTTAGTATAATACTCTCTAGGGCCATCCGTGCTGTTGTGAATGGCAATATATTATTCTTTTTTATGGCTGAGTCATATCCCATTGTGTGTGTGTGTATAGCACATCTTCTTTATTCATCTATTGAAAGATACTTTCGTTGCTTCCAAATAAATAATGCTGCAATAAACATAGAAGGACATACGTCTTTTCAAATTAGTGTTTTTGTTTCCTTTGGATAAATAACCAGTAGTGGAATTCTTGGATCATAAAGATTTTATTTATTTATTTTAGAGAGAGAGAGGGAGAGAGAGCGCAAGCAGGGAGGGACAAAAAGGGAGGGAGACAGGGGAGCCTGGGTGGCTCAGTCATTAAGCGTCTGCCTTTGGCTCAGGTCATGATCCCAGGGTCCTGGGATCGAGCCCCGCATCGGGCTCCCTCCTCCGCGGGGAGCCTGCTTCTCCTTCTCCCACTCCCCCTGCTTGTGTTCCCTCTCTCACTGTGTCTCTCTCTGTCAAATAAATAAATAAAAATCTTCAAAAAAAAAAAAAAAAGGGAGGGAGAGAGAGAGAGAGAGAATCTCAAGCAGACTCCATGCTGAGCAGGGTGCCCAAAATGGGGCTTGATCTCATGACCCCGAGATCATGATCTGAGCCGAAACCAAGAGTCGGACAGTTAACCGACTAAGCCACCCCGGCACCCCACTTTAATTTTTTGAGGAACCTTCATATTGTTTTTCACAATGGTTGCACCAATTTAGATTCTTAGCAGTAGTGAAAGAGGTTTCCCTTTTCTCCACATCCCCACCAACACCTGTTGTTTCCTGTGTTGCTGATTTTAGCCATTCTGACAGATGTGAGGTGGCATCTCATTGTGGTTTTGATTTGCATTTCCCTGATGCCAAGTGATATTAAGCATCTTTTCATGTGTCTGTTTGCCATCTGAATGTCTTTTGGACAAATGTCTATTCAGGTCTCTGCCCATCTTTAAATCAGATTATTTGTTTTTTGGTGCAGAGTTGTGTAAGTTTTTTATATATTTTAGATGTTAACCCCTTATTGGATATATCATTTGCAAATATCTTTTTCCATTTAGTAGGTTGTCTTTTTGTTTTGTTGATGGTTTTCTTTGCTGTGTAGAAGCTTTTTATTTTGGTGTAGTCCCAGTAGTTTATTTTTGCTTTTGTTTCTCTTGCCTAAGGAGACATATCCATAAATATGTTGTTTAAGGTCGATGTCTAAGAAATTACTGCCTATGTTTTCTTTTAGGATTTTATGGTTTCAGGTCTCACATTTAGGTTTTGACCCATTTTGAGTTGTGTGTGTGTGTGTGTGTGTATGCGTGTATGGTATAGGAAAGCAGTCCAGTTTCATTGTTTTGCATGTAGCTGTCCAGTTTTCCCAGCACCACTTATTGAAGAGACTGCCTTTTTCCCAAATGTAAACTCTTGTCTCCTTTGTTGTGGATTAATTGACCATATATACCTGTAGGTTTATTTCTAGACTGTTCTATTGATCTATGTGTCTATTTTTGTGCTAGTATCATAGTGTTTTGATTACTATAGTAGCTTTATAGTATAGCTTGAAATCTGGGATTGTGATGCCTCCAGCTTTGTTCTTCTTTCTCAATATTGCTTTGGCTATTTGAGGTCTTTTGTGTTTCCATACAAATTTTAGGATTATTTGTTCTAGCTCTGTGAAAAACGTTATTGGTATTTGCTAGGGATTACATTGAATCTGTAGATTGCTTTGGGTAGTATGGACATTTAAACAATATTAGTTCTTTGAATACATGAGCACTTCAGTTACTTTTATCAATGTCTATCCTTTCATGTTTAGTCCTGTCTTGGTACTTGCTTCTTAGAGATTCTGGACTAACACAATACTGCTCCTGGAAGTTTTATGGAAAACATGAAAGTGGAGACAGATCTACTAATATCTAATATTATTTGTAATATTAATAATACTATTTAATATGTAATATTCTAGTGTCTGTGATGTCTAAAATCTGGTTCTATGTATTAAATTAGATTTCAACATCTTAAACTCAGGTCTGGGTCTCTCCTAGCTTGGCTAATTAGTGTATGTGTGGAAAAGGGCATGTGTCTTTTGAGGCCACTCGGCTTTGAGACTCCATGGCCACATGTTGGATTTCTAAGTTAGCCAACAATCTTATCGTTTGCATCAGTCAAAAGGGCATTTGGGCAACAGTGAGTATTAATCCAAACAAATCCAACACCTCTTCTAGAAAAATACCTTCAAGGAATTTTTTTTTTTTTTTAATGTATGGAGGGAAGGACTTGAGCATCATTTTTGTACCCACACCATCAAATATATTCAGTATTTCATTTCAGTATTAAGGGCTGGCGATGATTCAAAAAGGGAATTCAGATTTGTTTGACTTTATCACTGAAATTGGACACACGTTATTGAAATATTCTAGAGACTAATCAATGTTATAGAGTGAAAAACACTTCGCAGTTCTTTTTTTCTTTAAGATTTTATTTATTTGACAGAGAGAGAGACAGCGAGAGAGGGAACACAAGCAGGGGGAGCGGGAGAGGGAGAAGCAGGCTTCTCGCTGAGCAGGGAGCCCGATGCGGGGCACTTCGCAGTTCTTGATAGAAAGGCACTTGAGCACCAGTAACTTACAGCTCCTGGAAACTGCCCAGGGGTCTTGTGTCATGGCTTTGCTCTTGGTTTACTTTCGACTCACTGATAGTAAGTATTACTGATAGTAAGTATAGTGATAGTATCACTAAGAGGTAATACAACTCTAGGAAAATAAACTTCCCGCTACTTTGTAGTGTGGTAAAATGGAAAGAACCATAGCTGGAGAGATAGATAATCCGCATTTGAGTTGGCTTTGCTATGTGATGACTCTGAAGACCTTGGGTAAGCCACTTACCTTCTTTCAGCCTCCGTTTCCTTATCTGTAAGATGGTGGTACCACTCTTTGACTCACACAGCCATTAGACTTAACTGACATAATTCGCACAGAAACATTTCGTAAACTAAAGCACAATATTAAAGTTATATTATCATTGTGTAATTGTATTTTTAAAAATATTTTATTTTTAAGTAATCTCTACACCCAACGTGGGGCTTGAACTCACAATCCAGAGATCAAGAGTCACATGCTCCACTAACTGAGCCAGCCAGGCACTCCTATTTCGTTGTATTTTTAATGAAATTATCTGCTAAAGAAGGCAAGTAGGTGTTCTGACCTTTTACAGGACATTTGAATTTTATAGTCCATGCTAAGAGATTTCTTAAATAAAAATATTCTGAAACAACTATTTAAATAAAAATGTTTAAATTGAAGTACAATTGACAGACATAAGCAAAGTTTAAATAAACAGAATTATTTTGCTTGCTTCTTTCATGTACAATATGAATTATTTAATAATAAAGAAAAATATTTTATTATTTACACTTTGAAAGGTTAAAAATGGAAACAAAAGTGAGTATAATTTAATACGAGTGAAAGATTTGGATGCGATAGAGAAATAATTCTCTCCCTTAAATTTTGGACAGTGGTGATAGAAGGAAGACATATTTATAGTTACCTGACAACTAAAGCAAAGAATGAAAGAAGGCGTTTTTACTTATTTGCAAACATGAGCAATAAAAAATATTTTTGCTCTAATGCTTTTTTTTATTGTGCTTTTTTGGAGATTTTTGTGAAAGTATATTGATAATGTAACTTATCTCCACAAATTCTGTTTTAAACTGTAGCTGACAATGTTATTCAATGATAATAAAAATATTGTCCATAAATTACTCATTTATAATTAAAACACAACATAATTATACCATTTTACTTTATTTTTCATTTTTTACGTAACCTAAGTGTGGTAAGTATAATGTTATTATTATGAAGTAGTTCAGTTAGACACCCTTATTCTGGTTAAGTTAAGCAAAAAGAGAAATTAATAAGATACTGGTATCTTACACAGATTCCAAGGAAAAGTTGGCCATGTAGGTCTTCGAATGTGCAGGAACAGGCAGCTTTGGGGATCTAGGGAGCTACTTTGTGTCCTCTCTTTGTTCTGTCCAAGATTCATATTCCTGAAATTAAAGTGCGGCCAAGGTTGCATCCTGTGCCCACCTCTTGATCCTGAGAAAGACTCTCTGAGCAATATCAAGTCCATGCACCAGAAGAGGGGTGGTGGCCCCCCAAAAGGCAAAGAGATACTGGGTAAGAATAAAATAAGGAACACCCCCTGCTTAATGTATTCAACTCAAATATTTTCCAATGGCTTTTTTTATTGTGATAATTATAATCATTTTCCTTAGTTACAGAGACAAATATGCAGTATTCCGTGAAGTTGTGATAAACTCAGATACCCACCAACATGCTTTTTTGTTGTGCTTGCTTGTTCTCTCTAAGCAAATGCTGCTTTAGATAGACCAGACACTGGTTCTTGACCACGGAGGCATTGGCACTTTTAAATTCTTGGTATGAGTGCCGCTGTGTAAAGTTAAGGCGGGGTACGCTGTAACATTGCAGCTTTGACGCATGCCCAGGTAAATTGTGTTTTTTTGCTTCTTTCTATTTTCACCATGGCTATTACCAACAGGGGGACTAGAGCAGAGGCAGAAGATGCTCATGGAAATAGAGTTTCATCTCTCGAATTAGAAGCTCTGTGTATGCATGCCCACAGACAGGGCACAAGTGTGGCTTTTGGGACTGATTACCTGTATATTGCTGTTTTTTTTTCAAAAAAGATTTTATTTATTTGACAGAGAGAGACACAGCGAGAGAGAGAGCACAAGCTGGGGGGAGGGGGTGGGAGAGGGAGAAGCAGGCTTCCCGCTGAGCAGGGAGCCCCATGCCAGACTCCATCCCAGGACCCTGGGATCATGACCTGAGCTGAAGGCAGACGCCTAAGGACTGAGCCACCCAGGTGTCCCTGTATGTTGCTGTTTTAAGAATGATTCCTAATGAGTTTAGTTTGGCGTTAGCTAGAAAGACATTGCAAGAAAGGCAGGATAGTGTTTCAGGAGTGTCAGCTGCCCCATATCTGAAAAACTCTCCGAACAGCTCCGATTTCTATCACCTTTGTGTATGTATACATTATGATAGCTATTATTTACTCGAGACATTTAACTAAATATCTTGCTACTCCATTTTTGGTGAAATTTAAAACATTATACACATTCAGATTCTATTGTTTATGAGTTTACTTTCTAAGTAGTTATGAAAATATCATTTACATATTCAGTTTATGTTATCAAAACTGATATTCTAACAAGAAACACTAGGGGGCATTTGTTGCTCTGTTCAAAGACATTTGTATGCTTTAGTTTTATACTTTTCAAGGCAATTTGTTCATATGCTTGAGAAATAAAGTATGAAAATTTTCATATTCTAAAATATGTCAGCATAGGGAAAATTGATAGTAATTACTGGCAGAGCAATTTAAAGATAATATGTGTTAGAAAATGTAAAAATGTTGGTTAATGGATTTGTATTTTAACAGTTTAGATTTATATAAAATTAGCAAAGCCAGGAGTTCACAAAAAAAGGGCAGCATATCACTGAAAACTAAACAAACAAACAAACAAACAAAAGCAAAAATAAAAAATGGATGAGTGGGTAAAAGAGCACAGGAATACCCAATATATACTGAGGTTATAATGGAAACAAATCCTTAAATAATTTTTAATGTGACAATCTCTCTTGAAATATATCAACAAATAATACGAAATATCAAGTTTTCAGAATTTCTAGCATAGAAAAACAAACCTGACATAATTTTAGACCTACCTTTATTTAAATGCACATGGACTTTAAAAATATAAAAATAAATTGTGACGTAGAAGTAACATCAATGAGTTAAATGAATTTACGCATTCTTCAGTTGCTATTTTATTATAAAGTATCACTGAAGTTGCCCCACTTTCTTTCCAGTCTAAATCTTTCTTATTTTACTTTCTTACTCTCTGGCACCTTATACCATTAACTTGTTCATTTATGAATGCAACTATTTTATTGGGCACATTCTATATTCACAAGGTATTGTGTTGGGTGTCATAATTCTCAAAATAGTGTGTGTATGCTACAGCAAACTGTGACCAAATAATTTGACTACGTACAAATTCTCACAAACTTTTGCTATGAGACGACTGAAAAAAGCAGTGATTTCTTTCAGCTTCAATTTTTTTTGGACTGGTTATGTGATTAAATATTTATTTTCTTGATTTTAGACCACAAAATGTAAAGTCATGCTAACAATTTTATATACTGGTAACCTTATAAAACTTTGTGGCTTAAGAAAAATCCCAGGAAACATTTCTCAGCATTTTTACCCATGATTTTTATATTTATATGTGAAAAATTTTTTTGAATCCAAGTGTGTCATAAACATGAATCTTTTTTTTTTTTTTTTTTTTAGTTTCAGAGGTAGAGTTTAGTGATTCATCAGTTGCGTATAACACCCAGTGTTCATTACATTAAGTGCCCACCTTAACACCCATCACCTAATTACCCCATCCACCCCCCCACCTCTCCTCCAGCTCAGACGAAATCAGAGAGGGAGACAAACCATAAACATGAATCTTAACATGTCCCACCCTTGCCTTTAGAAATCCATTTTTCAGATCAAGGAAGGGTCTAATCAAAGTTAAATAAATTGAAATAATATGTAGAAAGTTCTTTTAAAAGTATAAAGTGCTGGGGTGGCTGGGTGGCTCAGTCAGTTAAGCATCTGACTCTTGGTTTTGGCTCAGGTCCTGATCTCAGGGCCGTGAGATTGAGTTCCGTGTTGTCGGGATCTACGCTCTGGGCAGAGTCTGCTTCAGATTCTCTCCCTCTCCCTCTACCCTTCCCGCTTGTGCATGTGGGCTCTCTCTCTACAATAAATAAATAAATCTTAAATAAAAAAAGTAGAATGTGCTGTTTAACTGCAAAAAGTTGTCACTTTGGGGTTTGAATTCTGACTTTGATATTTATCAGCTCAATGTTTTTATCTGTGAAAAATGGGGATGACAGCTCATTTTATGACTTCTTTCCTCCCTTACCATATCTTCTTTATCCAGTCATCAATTGATGGACACTTGGGCTGTTTCCATAATTTGGCTATTGTAAATAATGCTACTATAAACATAGGGGTGCATGTAGCCCTCTGAATTAGTATTTCCGTATTCTTTGGGTAAATATCCAGTAGTGCGATGCTGGATCATAGGGTAGCTCTATTTTTAACTTTTTGAGGAACTTCCATACAGTTCTCCAGGGTGACTGCTCCAATTTGCATTCCCACCAACAGTGCAAGAGAGTTCCTTTTTCTCCACATCTTCTCCAACACCTATTGTTTCTTGTGTTGTTGATTTTAGCCATTCCGACAGGTATGAGGTGGTATCTCATTTGATTTGCATTTTCCTGATGATCAGTGATGTTGAGCATCTTTTCATGCGTCTGTTGGCCATCTGTATGTTTTCCAGACATGAAATGTATATCCATGTCTTTTGCCCATTTTTTAGTTGGATTATTTGATTTTTGGGTGTTGAATTGTATAAGTTCTTCATATATTTTGGATACTAACCCTTTATCAGATATGTCACTTGCAAATATCTTCTCCCATTCCAAAGGTTGCCTTTTAGTTGTTTATTTTTTTAAATTTTATTTATTTATTTGAGAGAGAGAGCACAAGCAGCTGTAGGGCAGGGGGGAGGGGCACAGGGAGAAGCAGGCCCTGCCAAGCAGGGAGCTCGATGCAGGACTCGATCCCAGAGCCCTGGGATCATGACCTGAGCTGAAGGCAGACACTTAACCTCCCTCGCCTTTTAGTTTTGATGATGGTTTTCCTTGGCTGCGCAGAAGGTTTTTACTGTGATGTAGTCCCAGTAGTTCATTTTTGCTTTTGTTTCCCTTGCCTCAGGGGACCTATCTAGAAAAAAGTTGCTATGGCCGATGTCAGAGAAGTTACTGCCTGTGGTTCTCTTCTAGGATTTTTATGGTTTCAGATCTCACATGTAGATCTTTCATCCATTTTGAATTTATTTTCATGTATGGTATAAGAAAGTGGACTAGTTTTATTCCTTTGCATGTTGCTGTCCAGTTTTCCCAACACCGTTTGTTGAAGAGACAGTCTTTTTCCCGTTGGATATTCTTTGCTGTTTTGTCGAAGATTAGTTGACCATACCCTTGTGGGTTTATTTCTGGATTATCTACTCTGTTCAATTGATATAGGTGTCTATTTTTGTGCCAATACCATACTATTTTGATTACTACAGTTTTGTAATATAACTTGAAGTCTGGAATTGTGATGTCTCCCACTTTGCTTTTCCTTTTCAAGATTGCTTTGGCTATTCAGAGTCTTTTGTGACTCCATAGAAATTTTAGGATTGTTTGTTCTAGCTCTATGAAAAATGCTGTTGGTATATTGATAAGGATTGTATTAAAAGAGTAGATTGCTTTGGGTTGTATAGCCATTTTAACAATATTTGTTTTATGGAATGTCTTCCCATTTCTTTGTGTCATCTTCTGTTTCTTTCATCTGTGTTTTATAGTTTTCAGAGTATAGGTCTTTCGCCTCTTTGGTTAGGTTTATTCCCAGGTATCTTATTTTTGGTGCAATTTTAAACGGGATTTTTTTTTTAAATTTCTTTTTCTGCTGATTCATTATTGGTGTAGAAAAAGGCAACAGATTTCTGTACATTGATTTTGTATCCAGTGAATTTACTGAATTTGTTTATCAATTCTACTTTGATGTATTCATTTTTTAAATAGATGTTTATATAAAAATCTGATCTGCCAACTTAGTGTTTTCCACCACTTCAGGATGCAGAAACCTTCGTGGGCTTCACAGTCTCTCGCTTAGCTGCTGCTTTCATGGGAACCTTTGAAACAGCCAGCCATTGCTGTCTAAAAATGCTTGCTTAGCCTCTTTTACTTCCTTGGCATCCCTGATGGCTTGTTCTTGTTGAGCTTTCCTAACTTCAGGTTTCTGATTCCTCTTGGCCATTCTATCAGCAAGAAATGGCACCAATGATGGCCTTCTGGAATTTGACTGCACAGCGGGTTTTCGTCTTTTGGCTTTCCTCTGACTGTCCTTTTCGTATTTTCTTCTGTAGAGGATAGTCCAGTTTATCTGCTGAGGAGTCCTCTTAGAAAGGGATGCCAACTGGCATTTTGCATTAAGAAATTGGGAAATCTTCCTGTCAGTCCTGGTGTTGGGCCTCCCATATCTGGGTAGATCTTGTACCTACTCAAACTGCATAGCTCAACCTTCGTGGCTCTGGCAGCCAGGAAGAAGGAAAGATGGTGAAGAACTACTTTGATGCCTTCTTAATCATTATTTTACATTGAAATCTCAAGTAACATTTAAAAAGGGTCAGATCTTTTTAGGTTTATCAGAAAGGGGCAATAGATTTAAAAGAAGGTTGAGAAACAAACTGTAGACAGCTTCTCTTAGCACAATATGATCTTTTGTTTTGCAAATGAAAGCACTGGAGGATTCCCGGGCATACAGAATACAACTTAATCTTTTAAGTTTTTATTTATTCACGGGGGGTGGGGAGGAGTACTGTTTCTACTTTGGAAATGAGGCATATTTGGAACTATTTTTTTTCCTTTAATCTTGATAATATGATGGGCAATGCCTGCATTTGATAACTACCACAGAAAATGAGGCATTTAGGGCAACAGCATGGGATCAACAGGGCAGCTTCTCCTACAGAATCCTTTGAGAGCATTTGGGACCTTGAAAAAGTGCAAGAAACTTAAATCTAAGCATACCAGCAATCCCATGGTCCATGACTAATTGCTTCTATTGATATTTGATGGCCCCAATACTTTGTCTTCTCCTTAAGCTACTAACATTATCATGAATTTACCTCACCCTCAGCCTGCTTGTTATCCCCTGACCAAAATCTTCAGTGACCCACCAATATATTTCATATTGAGTACATGTTCTTCAGCCTGGTATTTAGAGCCCTCCATAACTTAACTGCCCCATGTAACCTCTCATGAGTTCTTATTCCACTCTCTATACTTTAGTTAAATCTATCCAATGTGCTTTTTTCCTAAGATTATACTACATTTTCTCACCTTTGCACATTTTCTCCTTCTGTTCCATTTACTAGGAATACCCTGTCATTTCCATCTGCCAGAATTCTATTAATCTTCAAGATGCATCCACACACCAAATCCTTTATTAAGACCCCTCACTATTGTGTTTGGCTGTGACACTCCCTTTTTCTAATTATTTTATATTTTATATTCTGTACTTGAGGACAGAGGAATATCTTTCCCATAAAATTTTATCTTTTCATACAGTGTCCAAAACAGAGCTTGACTTATAGAAGGTGCTCAACAAATATTAGTTGAATTAGGGTTAACTTCCCAATCTATCCATGAATTTCCTACTGACTTAATCTCTCCAGTATTTAGTACAGTTTTAGAATAATGAAATTGCCTGAAATTACAGACTACCCGAAAAGCAGGCATACTTTTAAAGATGTGTACTTCAATTATTCTAAAAATCTGCTTTTAAGGAAATGTTTTACTCTCATTCATAGCACAACCAGAAATAAAATATTTTTTGCATCATTTTCTTACTAATATGGGGTGATTTCAATGACTGTTTTTCAATAGCTCTAGAAACCATATTGTAAAAGAAATTGTTACAAAGGAGATCATATTTTGTATTGGAACATTATCATTCTCAAGGACTTTGGTATACTGTTACTACCAATATATTTTTAAAAAGTAAGTCTATAAATTCAATAACTCTTAATAGTCATATTTCAGACTTTAAGTATACTCTTGGTTATATGGAATCATCTATTCTGAACTTCCTCAGTTTATTAGGTGAAGAACTGAGATTCAGAGAGGGTAAGTGACTTGCTCAAGGTCTTAACAGCGGGTCAGTGGCAAAGCAGTGAGGAAAACTCAATTTATTTATTTATTTATATATATTTTTTATTATGTTATGTTAATCACCATACATTACATCATTAGTTTTTGATGTAGTGTTCCATGATTCATTGTTTGTGTATAACACCCAACTCTCAGTTAAATAGTTTCTTCGGGATTTCATAATATCTTTTTAACAAAATATACAAAATGAGCTTAAAAGCACTTGACCTATTCATTATACCAGGGTTTGACATGATGTGCCATGAAGTGTAAATATAACTCATTAGATAGTCCTATAGTTTACATTTTTTAAAAATTTTATTTTATTATGTTACGTTAGTCATCATACATTACATCATTAGTTTTTGATGTAGTGTTCCATGATTCATTGTTTGTGTATAACACCCAGTGCTCCAAGAAATACGTGCCCTCCTTAATACCCATCACTGGGTTAATACATCCCCCCATGCCCCTCCCCTCTAGAACCCTCAGTTTGTTTCTCAGAGTCCATCTCCCCCTCCGATTTCCCCCCTTCATTTTTCCCTTCCTACTATCTTTTTTTTTTTTTTTTAACATATAATGTATTATTTGTTTCAGAGGTACAGGTCTGTGATTCATCAGTCTTACACAATTCACAGCATTCACAATAGCACCTACCCTCCCCAAATGCCCATCCCCCAGCCACCCCATCCCTCCCACCCCCACCACTCCAGCAACCTTCAGTTTGTTTCCTGAGATTAAGAATTCCTCATATCAGTGAGGTCATACGATACTTGTCTTT
>NC_138370.1:82572496-82589757 GCF_054177405.1 Leptonychotes weddellii
GATTGACTTATTTCGCTTACCATAATACTTGCTAGTTCCATCCACGTTGTTGCAAATGGCAAGATTTCGTTTTTTTGATGGCTGCCTAATATTCCATTGTGTATATATATATATATATATATATATATATCTTCTTTATCCATTCATCTGTTGATGGACATCTTGGCTCTTTCCATAGTTTCACTATTGTGGACATTGCTGCTATAAACATTGGGGTGCAGGTGCCCCTTTGGATCACTACATTTGTATCTTTGGGGTAAATACCCAGTAGTGCAATTGCTGGGTCATAGGGTAGCTCTACTTTCAACTTTTTGAGGAACTTCCATACTGTTTTCCAGAGTGGCTGCCCCAGTTTGTATTCCCACCAGCAATGTCTAAGTGTCTTACCAAGTTAATTAATTGAATTAAAAAATATTTGTATTCTTTTATTTCCTCTGTAGTTATTTTTATTTTTAACCAGTGGATTTGGAGACTATGTATAGAAAAATGTCCTATTTAGCATAATGTATTATAAAATGAGTGGCATATTTGGACAACACAAAGTGAATAAAATACCCAAAAAATATTTTTTGAGAGATAGAGTAGTTCCCCAATCAGAAATAGACACTGACAAAGAAATGAGATGTCTTTTTTTCTTTAAAGAGAGTTTTTTTTTAAAGATTTTATTTATTTATTTGACAGAAAAAGACACAGCGAGAGAGGGAACACAAGCAGGAGGAGTGGGAGAGGGAGAAGCAGGCCTCCTGCTGAGCAGGGAGCTCAATGTGGGGCTCAATCCCAGGACCCCGGGATCATGACCTGAGCCGAAGGCAGACACTTAACGACTGAGCCACCCAGGTGCCCCAAGAAATGAGATTTCATTTATTTGGGAAATAAGTAAGCTGATGCCAGAGTGCTTAACCATACGTTACTTGATTTTTTCCCATTTATTCTCTTATTATGATTAATTATGCAAAATCCATACACTTAATGAATTATTCTTTAAGGCTGATGGGTATTTCATGCTGTATGAAACTTTCAGCTAAAAATCTGTATTGTAGATCAGAGCCATCAGGGGAATTACTTCAATTAAGTTAATCCTTCTAATATATACATAATATATGCTTGTGGTGTGATCTGGAATCCATTTTTGTCATAGAAATAACACCTGAGATTTTAAAAATATTAAGACCATTAAAATATGTTACTTATTTTTAGAACTTGGAAAATTGCATAAGTCCTAGGTCTCACTTACAGGTTGTCCACTTATTTGCGTGGTATAAAGTTGCTTAACCAGAGAATGGGGTTTAGTCATGTGTGCCCAATGGCTCCATTCCAAATGTACAACTATTCTGAAAGTGAGTTATAGGTTTATATCACACAAATTTACTTGGTTACTGCCTAAAACTTAATTTTGACCATCTGGTTCAACATAATAAAATGGATATTTATAAAATATATAATAACCTAAGTGCAGTATAACTAGTTTCACCATTGATTCTTACTTTTTAAGTGCATCTGAATAAAGAATTCTGAACCTCAAATCTCAGATAGTAACTATATTTCTTGGTCCTGAAACAATTTCTCCCTCTTTTTCTCCCACCATCCCACTTAGTTCCGGTCATTTTTTTTTTTTTTTTTTAGTTCTGGTCATTTTGCATAACATTTAATGACAATGTATTTATCAACTGGTAAATGTGGCATTTTGCTGTAGTTAAGATAGATGATATTGAAAGATATTTAAAAACTCCCAGAATTCAAAAGTCATCACAGTCTTCCTTGCTCCCCTGTCACCCTCCATTCTTTCCTTTCTTCCTCCCTCCCTTCTTTCCTTCTGTAATTAGTTATTGAGCACCTACCATGGGGATCTACACATGAATAAGATGAAGTACCATTTTTCCAGAGGTCCAGGGTCTTGCCCTCCATGTATATTGAATTCCTCAGTTCACCTGTGGGGAGGTTGTGAAGCTTCTGGATTTTAATCAAGATTTTTTTTTTAAGATTTTATTTATTTATTTGACAGAGAGAGAGAGACAGCAAGAGAGGGAACACAGCAGGGGGAGTGGGAGAGGGAGAAGCAGGCTTCCTGCTGAGCGGGGAGCCCGATGTGGGGCTTGATCCGGGACCGTGGGATCATGACCTGTGCCGAAGGCAGATGTTTAAGGACTGAGCCACCCAGCCGCCACTTTAATCAAGATTTTAATCATTTTATAGAACACCTCTCTCCAAAGTCTTTTCTTCTATTTCTATTTTTTTTTTTTTTCCAGAATCCATGTAAACCCTAAAGTATGTCAGAATAGGGAGAATTTTGTGGAAAGTACCATTGGTGGAAAGGGCTTTCTATACCAACTGCTATTTGCAGCTCAAACTGCTTATCAAAGGGAAAAAAGATGGACTCATTCATTCAGCACATTTACTAATGTTTGCAGATCATGACATTGGATACTTCAAACACTAACACATATCCACTTGACTTCATGTGGATACGTTATAAGTAATTCTATTTTTAGTAACCTCGCTTTTGCAGTCCAGGCCTAAATTTCTAATTGCCAGTTACATAGTGTTATCTGTGTGCCCCACAGGCATCTCCAACTTGGTAAGACACTTAGACTTCCTCAACTGTGTCCACCCTGCGGCCATTTAAGCTCTAATTCTAAAGGAATCACATTTATAAATCATCTCATGGTGGGTTATTTCTTATCTTGCTCATTATTTTATGTAGATGGAGAATTCTCATTTCATAATCATTTCAAATGCCTGGAACCATTCACTTCAGAAGACAGAAGGAACCCTATGAATAGTCCAGTTCTGTTATCTGAGGCCAATTTTTTTTTTTCCTGAGGCCAATTTTTAATAGACTTCTGAAAACCTTCTCTTCAAATCTGTAGTTGTTCTTAGGCACTGTAATGGACATACAGTAGCATACCTGATCTAAATTTATAAACAATTATATACACTCTATGGAAAAACAAAAAACTGGGGCGCCTGGGTGGCTCAGTCGTTAAGCGTCTGCCTTCGGCTCAGGTCATGATCCCAGGGTCCTGGGATCGAGCCCCACATCGGGTTCCCTGCTCAGCGGGAAGCCTGCTTCTCCCTCTCCCACTCCCCCTGCTTGTGTTCCCTCTCTTGCTTTGTCTCTCTCTTCAAATAAATAAATAAAAATCTTAAAAAAAAAAAGAAAAACAAAAACTGACTAAGTCTTTATGTGATATTAATATCCTGTTAAACTTTCTGGAATAAGAGTAGCACACATGACTTTATAAGGAATCAGTTTACATACTCTTCCTCAACGTGCAACTACTATTTATTATAGCATTTCCTCATCAATCTAAAGTCATTAAAAACATTTTTTATATATAAAAGTTGGTAAAGTCTGAAAAGAGATTACAAAGAATAATTGAAAAACTATAAGGGTCCATATAAGACAAGATGAATGAGGAGTATTAAAAAGGTAATATGGAATGAATAAGTCATGGGAAAGGGAATCCAGTCAATGATATTGTAATAGTGTTGTATGGTGACGGATGGTAGCTACACTTGTGGTGTGCACAGCAAAATGTATAAACTTGTGGAATCACTATATTGTACACCGGAAACTAACATAACGTTGTAAGTTAACTATACTGAAAAAAAAAAAAGGTAAAAAAAAAAGTTAATATGTGTTTGGGTAGATATGTGTATATATGCACATAGGTGTGTGCGAAATCTTTTTGTCTAGGTTTGATATTACATTATAAATAGAAAGAGTCCATTTAAATAATCAGCCCAATGGAAAGAGTGGTATCAAAGGAGTCCTTGGATTGCCTGGATAATGAAGTGTTAGCTGAGACTCTTTGAGCTACTGCCAGCGCTGCTGGGGAAAGATCGGGCCGTCTTAGTTACACTTTGTTCAGCACACAAGCTGAACAATGCCACCAACATGGCTGGTTCTGAGTGTAATTTTTCTTTTCTTTTTTTTTTTTTTAAAGATTTTATTTATTTATTTGACAGAGAGAGACTGAGCACACAAGCAGGGGGAGCAGCAGAGGGAGAGGGAGAAGCAGGCTCCCCGCTGAGCAGGGAGCCCGAACCGGGGCTCGATCCCAGGACCCCGAGATCATGACCTGAGCCAAAGGCAGACACTCGACCGATTGAGCCACCCAGGTGCCCCTGAGTGTAATTTTTCTTACCTTAGCTGTAAAACAGGTCTTCAGTCAAGCATGATTCCAGCTACTTGCTTAATTTTAGGCTATGTGAGATTCAGTCGGCAAGAAAGACATCACCTAATTATTTTTAAAATCATGGAGAAAGTTATAAGAAGAAAGCTACAGGAATAGTAATTTGGACTTTTTGTTGGGTGAACCTTTTGTCCTAGTATGTATACTGAGAACATTAATGTATCTGTCAGTGTTGGACCAGAGAAGCAGAACCAGTAGGATATAGACATGAAGAGATTTATTGGCTTGTGGGTTCTGGGGTTTGGCTAGGCAAGTCCGAAATCTGTGGGGCAAGCCATCAGGAAGGACAGGCTGGAAATTTCGGGCATAATATGTGCAGAAGCTGTAGTCCATAGGAGGAATTTCTTCTTCTCCCAGGAAAGCCTCAGTTCTGCTTTTCAGGCCTTTCAACTGATTGAATGAGGTTACCCAGTGTATCTAGGATAATTTTCCTTACTTAAAATCAATTGATTATGACTTTAATCACATCTACAAAATGCCTTCAGAGCAACACCTAGATTAGTGTTTAATTGAATAACGGGACGGCAGGCTAGCCAGGTTGATGTATCAAAAAACCATCACATTGGTGGCTCAGTCGGTTAAGCACCTAACTCTTGGTTTTGGCTCAGGTCATGATCTCAAGGTCCTAGGATCAAGCCCCTTGTCAGGCTCCATGCTCAATGTGGAGTATGCTTGTCTCTCTCCCTCTGCTCCTCCCCTCCCCCCCACCCTCCTCATAAATAAAATCGTAAAAAGAAAAAAATTACACTGACCTAGAGAAAATAGCTTAAATACAGAAAAATCTTCATGTGCAAATCTTCTCACTTTCACTAAAAAACCTGGAAACATGCATAATATTGAGTAATATGTAAGTGGTTAAATTATGATCCATTTATATGATGGATATTATGTTTTTAAAACAATGTTTTAAAATTATATGGAGGGGTTTAACAATTTTTATAATGTTAACTAAAAAATCAGGAGATAAAATATGTGATTATAACTTTTTAATCATTTGAATGGGAAAAATGAATATTCAGCAAAATGTTAGAAAAGATATCTTGGGGTGGTATTGCTACTACTGATTTTTTTTCTTTCTACAAATTGCATTTTTCAAATTATCTCTAAGAAGTATGTATTACTTTTATAATAGGAAAAAATAACATTCTAAAAATGATTGTTCTGAGTTTTTAAAATATCATGCTGGACACTTTATTTTTATCAAGTCAACTGATTGTCTAATTTTTTGCCAGTAAATTTGTAAATTTATTATTAAGGACATTTAAACTTTTATGCCACAGTCACTACCATAATAGGGCAGGAATATACAACTTTCTTGGTACCCTTTTATGAAAGGCAGGAAAAAAAATAAAGGTCTCAGATTTTAGTGTTTCTTTATTACAGGTGAAAACAGGAAATTCTCAGGCTAGCTTATTTGTATAAATTTATTCTGCTTTAATAAAACCTCAGGAGGGATGCCTGGTGGCTCAGTAGGTTAAGCATCTGCCTTCGGTTGGGATTGTGATCCCAAGATCTTGGGACTGAGTCCCGCATTGGGCTCCTTGCTCAGCAGAGAGCCCGCTTCTCCCTCTGCCTGCCTAACTCTCCCTGTTTGTATTGTCTCTTTTTCTCTGACAAATAAAACCTTTTTTAAAAAAATGAAATAGGGGCGCCTGGGTGGCTCAGTTGGTTAAGTGACTGCCTTCGGCTCAGGTCATGATCCTGGAGTCCCGGGATCGAGTCCCGCATCGGGCTCCCTGCTTGGCAGGGAGTCTGCTTCTTCCTCTGACCCTCCCCCCTCTCATGTGCTCTCTCTCTCTCTCTCATTCTTTCAAATAAATGAATAAATAAAATCTTTAAAAAAAAATGAAATAAAACCTGCAGAAGAGGGGAACCTGGGTGGCTCAGTCGGTTGATTTCGTCTCAGGTTGTGATTTTGGGGTCATGAGATAAAGCCCTCTGTCGGGCTTTGTGCTCAGCGGGGAGTCTGCTTGAGATTCTCTCCCTCTCCCTCTCCCCCTCCCCCTGTTTCTGTGCTCTCTCTCTCTCTAAAATAAATAAATAAATCTTAAAAAAAAACCTGCAGGAGAAAAGTTCAGAGTTATAACAGATGAACTCCTTAGTGCAAATTCTACTTTATTAGAATTGACAAAAAATTCCTTGAAGTGGATTGTTATTGCGGGTATGTTCACATAGAAAAGTTGTATGAGCCACTTTAGGATATTTCGTATTTCATTTTAAGTGAAAAATGTACAACACAAAACTGTATATTCTGTATGATCCCAACTATGTATAAAGTGTATGTTAATCTAAGTGTGCATGCCTGTGCATGTGTGTATTTATGTGTATGTGTGTGTGTGTGTAATACAATAAATTGTTAACAGTGATTATGTGTGGGTGGTAAAATTATTGTTATATATTCTTTCTATATTTTCCAAACACTGCAGTGCATTACTGTTATAATCATACAAGCATTCTTTAAAAATAATCTTTAAAAATTCACATAACTTGGGGTGCCTGGGTGGCTCAGTCAGTTAAGCATCTGCCTTTGGCTCAGGTCATGATCCCAGGGCCCTGGGATCAAGCCCCGCATTGGGTTCCTTGCTTAGTGGGGAAGCCTGCTTCTCCCTCTCCCACTCCCCCTGCTTGTGTTCCCTCTCTCACTGTCTCTCTATTTGTCAAATAAATAAATAAAATCTTAAAAAAAAGTTTTTTAAATAAAAATTCACATAACTTTTCAAAATGTGCATATAACTTTTTTGGTATGCATCTGGTATGTAAAAATAATCTATAATGTGTTATGTAAAAAAAATGAGCTTTTGCACTTTGTAAATGGGATGCAGAAAATAATATAGGTGGAACTCAGGTTTTTCGTAACAAGAACTAAGAATATTTGGTTTATAACAATGCCTTGTAGATAAGCATTCAATAAATGTTCAGTGAATGAATGATGTCCACATGCCCCTGTGTGTGTGATGTGCCGCCTCCTTCCAATCCTGTTGGCTACTCTGCACTACCCTTTACCACCTCCGATCACCACACTTCTCTGTTTCCCCACCTAGGCTGAAAACTTCTTATGGGCTGGAGCTGTTTCAGATACATCCGTTGTTTCTGGTACCTAGCCCCAAACTTAGGACATAGAGGTATCCAGCAAAGGGTTGCTGAAATAAGCCATTGTATCTATCATTGATAAAATGGTAAATATAAGAGAATGTCTATAAACATAAGCATTCTTTCTCTGACTGCTTTTTTTGTTTGTTTTCAACACCGAGAACTCTTATTTGTTGGAGTAATTAGCAGGAACAGTGCAGAAAGAGTAAAGAACCATAGGACTAAACTGTAATACTAGAAATTCTTTGAAAAGGTGTCTTTCTGCCAGATTTTGGCCCCTCTTTATGCCAGCAGGAACATAATAGAGTCAATTCTCTATTTGGGAGCACATCTGAAAAGAATTCTCTTTACAAATTTTCCTTGGACCTGGAATTAAATTTACGACACTTGCTAGACTATTAGAGCAAAATAAACTCAATTCCTGATTGTTACCTTAAAACTTAAGAAAAAAATCAGAAAATTTTATTGTGAAAAAAAACAAAAGTGATTGTATTTCTATATTATGGGTTAGTCCTTAATCTTCATTTAGTTCAAGGTGAAGAAGACTAAGAATATCAAAACCCATTTCCCCTCTAGCTTTCTGTTCAAAGAGGAGCAGGCAGCCCCTTTAAGGGGAAAAGACAACAGGATTCCAAGTAGGTAGCATGGAGATGGGCTTCCACATCTCCTCAAGACTCAGCTCACAGTTTTCTCCTCTTTACTTCATAGCAGGACTCCCAGAGTTGAGAGTCTTCACAAAGACTTTTGTGTGTATGTGTGTGTGTGTGTAATAGAATAAATTGTTAACAGTGATTATGTGTGGGTGGTAAAATTATTGTTATATATTCTTTCTATATTTTCCAAACACTGCAGTGCATTACTGTTACAATCATACAAGCATTCTTTAAAAATAATCTTTAAAAATTCCTAAAAAATTTAGGCTGAGTAAATTCTGGCCCAGCCTAAAATCTCCTGCCACTCTTTCTACAACCAGTCAAATGTATGCTTGAATTAAAACTTCACCATCTCACTAAAACTAGAAAAAAAAAAAAAAGGGAAAAAAATGTGCCTGTTAGTTGAAGTAATCAAGGCTCCTATTAGATTGTATACATATTTTTTTAGAAAGGGAATAACGATTACCCTTTTAATCTTCGATCCACTCTTCATGGGTCTTTATTTCTTTGTTTTCTTCCTCCTTCCTTCCCTTTTTTCCATTCATTCATTCAACTGTGAAATATTTACTGAGTTCCTACTATATGCCAGTCATACTTCTAGACTCTAGGGATCCAGGTAGGAACAGAAACAAAATCTTTTACATTATGGAACATACCTTATAGTGAAGGGCATGAATAAGAACAAACATATATGTAATATATGGGGCAATAAATACTGAGGATATAGGGATAGAGACCAATAACATGGAGGGTTGTGGTCAGGGAAAGCCTTTCTGATGGGAGAGTTGCATGAGATGAGGGAGCAGGACCTGTGAACATCCAAGGGTAGGATATTCCAGGAAGAGGATATAGCAAATATAAACACCCTGAGTTGGGATTATGCATTGTGTATTCCGTGGGATAACAAGGAGACTACTGAGGCTGGGGAGGGCTGGGGAGAGAGAGCGTTGCAGGAAATGAACTCGGAGAGGTGAGGATAGGGGAAGAGATCATTGTGTTTGAATGTGTATGTTCTGTACCTCATTGGGTTAAATGGAAGTTGAGAACTCAGTTGTTAGTTATGGTGACAGGCATTTAACCATGATGATCTTATTTATCTGAGACTAGTTTACAAGTGAACAACATATATATTTTTAAAGCTAACCACACTATGATTAAATTATAAGTGTAGGGGCAGATTTTGTGCTTGCACAGCATTTTAAATGTAAGACATTTGGATTAAAATTGAATTAGAAGAAATTGTAGTAATCATCAGGTAACATCCTATTTCACAGATGAGTCAATTATGATTTAGAAAGGATAATCATAATAATACAATCCTATTTATAACATTCTGTGTCAAGCACTCTGCTGAGCGCTTTATACATTGAATCCCCATGACAACGTGTTGGGTAGGCATTATTACCCTCATTTTAAAGATAAAAACATCCAGGCTGAGAGAAGTAAAGTAACTTAGACAAGACCAGAGTCCCAATAAATAGCAGACACATGATTCAAAGGCAGTCAATCTTCCTCTCCACTGGCAGTGACATTGCTATAAACAGAAGTTTTCTGACAATTAATGCTTTTTTGTTTAGATACTAAAAAATTTCAGTATCCAGGCTCCTTGAGTTTTGGGACAAGGCCTTCTAATTTCCCTTTGCTTGATTCCAAAGCCTGAGCTTTTGACCATTATACTCTACTGCTTCTAAGTGATAATGTGTTCCAAGTTGATAGTTGGAACAGATGGGTCTCAAACCACAAACCAAAGCTGTTATATTCCCAGTTTGGTGTTCTTTACAGGATGCCACTCCACTCTTTGACCCAACTCTTCCAACCAGTAAGCTCTGGACCACTCAGGAAGGTGAAGGGATGTTGAAGCCTTTCTCTCTTAGTTGCTGCCACAGTCCTGCTTTCCAATCACCAGTTCCTCTGACAGGACCAACCATGAGTGATTACTTGAATTTTGGTCAAGGTCAGCTTCACCTTTTTCACTTGCCCTAAATTATTTTGGATGTTGGTCTAGGAATGTTTCCAAATTAAACTACACAGAGATAGGGAAAATAATTCTATCAGTAAAAAAAATTTTTTTTCTGAAGAGTTATTAACTAGGGGAGAAACTGGAGGAAAGACAGAGCACATTTAATGGAGCAGATCATACTGTTCTGCCAGAAAATCTTCCTTGTTTTTAATTCTTTTCTTTTCTCCAGAGACAACATTTTAAAGAACATTTAGAAGGAAGACATAAAAGGCTAACATCTTTGGAGAAGAGAAATATGTGTTATCTGAGCAGAATAACCTGGACCATCATTTGCAAATGACATAATAATCATCAGAAATGCTGAAACCAAAGAATAGCAGGTTTTAGCTTTCCAAAGTTTTCTTTGAGTTTTTGCCGTGTCTTTGTTTTGTTTTCCTTGTGGGAGAAGACCATCATGCACACATCCCAAAGGATTCAGGATAGTTGGCTTGTTCTTTCTCTGTCCACACCTGGCTAAATACTCTTTGGCACTATACAGCTTGGGTAATTCTTGGATTTATTGACCAACAGGGTGGGGGTGAGTATATTGAAAGAATACATTCAATCATTTTCCAGAAAGTCAAATGAACACGAAGATTTCAGAGTTAGGAATCTTGAAAATTAGAAATTGACTTAGCAATACCACATCTAGACATTTATACTCAGGAAGTAATGGAACAAGTAAACAAAGTTGTAAATGCCAAGCTGTTCATTGAAGAGCTGTCTCTAATAGCAAAAATAGGAAACAGCTTAAATATATATGGAAACATTTAGGGAAGTTAAAAATGTTTTTAAAATAAATTATGGGAGTGATGTTAGCATCATGGTGGAATAGGATGGTTCAACATATGCAAATCAATAAATGTGACACACCACATTAATAGAATGAAAGATAAAAATCATATGATCAAAGGATCTTCAAATTAAAAAACTCATATGATCATCTCAATAGATACAGAAAAAGCATTTGAGAGAATATAACATCTTTTCATGACAAAAACTCTTAATAAGTTAGGTATAAAGAAACAACCCTCAACATAATAAAAACCATATGTGACAAACCCATAACTAACACCATAGTTTATGGTGAAAGATTGAAAGCCTTTCAATCAGGAACAAGACAAGGGTGCTCACTCTCACTACCCCTCTTAATAGAACACTGGAAGTCCTAGCCAGAGTAATTAGCCAAGAAAAAAAGAAGGCATATGAATTAGAAAGGAAGAACTAAAATTGTATTTGTTTGCAGATGATATGATTTTTTTAAAAAAGATTTTATTTATTTATTTGACAGAGAGAGACACAGCGAGAGAGGGACACAAGCAGGGGGAGTGGGAGAGGAAGAAGCAGGCTTCCTGCTGAGCAGGGAGCCTGATGCGGGGCTTGATCCTAAGATCCTGGGATCATGACCCGAGCCGAAGGCAGAACTACCCAGGCGCCCTGATATGATCTTGTGTATAGAAAATCCTAAAGATGCCACCAAAAAACTGTTAGAACTAATCAACTATTTCAGTAAAGTTGCAGGATACAAATCGCAGAAATCAGTTGCATTTCTAGACACTAACAATGAACTATCTGAAAAACAAAGAAAACAGTCCCATTCACAATAACATCAAAACCAATAAAATACTTAGAAATAAATTTAACTAAGGAAGTGAAAGATATGTACACTGAAAAACTATAAGATGTTGATGAATTAAATTGAAGAAGACACAAACAATAATTTGTTGTGTTATATATTCCGTGTTCATGAATTAGGAGAATTCATATTGTCAAAACATCCATATGGCCCAGAGCCACTTATATAGTCAATACAATCCCTATTAAAATTCCAGTGGCATTTTTCACAGAAATAGATAAAACAATCCTAAAATTTGTATGGAGCCACAAAAGACCCTGTATAGCCAAAGAAATCTCAAGAAAGAACAAAGCTGGAGGCATTGCATTTTGTGATTTCAAACTATACTTCAAAGCTATAGAAATCAAATCAATACGGTACTAGCATAAAACAGAAACATAGACCAATGGAACATAATTGAAAGCCCAGAAATAAACCCTAACCTATATGGTTAACTATATTTGACAAGGAAGACAAGATACTTAATGGATAAAGGGTAGTCCCTTCAATAAATGGTATTGGGAAAACTGGAAAACCACATGCAGAAGCATGAAAAAGGATCCTTATCTTAAATCACTCACAAGGGGCGCCTGGGGGGTTCAGTCGTTAAGTGTCTGCCTTCGGCTCAGGTCATGATCCCAGGGTCCTGGGATCGAGCCCCGCATTGGGCTCCCTGCTCAGCGGAAGCCTGCTTCTCCCTCTCCCACTCCCCCTGCTTGTGTTCCCTCTCTCGCTGTGTCTCTCTCTGTCAAATAAATAAATAAAATCTTAAAAAATAAAACTCACAAAAATTAACTCAAATTAGGTTAAGACTAAAACCTGAAACCATAAAACTCCTAGAAAAAAACATAGGGGAAAAGCTCCTTGACGTTGGTCTTGGCAATGCTTCTTTGGATATGACACCAAAAGCACAAGTACCAAAAGCAAAAATCAGTAAGTGGTACTACATTAGAAAAAAAAAAAAGCTTCTGCACAGCAAAGGAAACTCAACAAAATGAAAAGGCAACCTACCAAATGGGAGAAAATATTTGTCAGTCATATATCTGATGAAGAGTTAACTTATAAAAGATAGAAGGAACTCATACAACTCAATAGCAAAAAAACAAACAATCTGATTTAAAAAATGAGCAGAGGAACTTCACAGACATTTTTCCAAAGAATATATACAGATGGCCAACAGGTACATGAAAAGGTGCTCATTGTTACTAGTCATCAGGGAAATGCAAATAAAAACCGTGCTGAGATATCCCTCACACCTGACAGAATGATTATCATCAAAAAGAGATTACAGATGTGGTGGTAATGTGGAAAAAACGTAACCCTTGTGCACTATTGGTGGGAATCTAAATTGGAACAGTCACTATGGAAAATAGTATGGAGGATTCTCAAGAAAAATTTAGAAAGAACACCATATGAGCCAGTATTTTTGCTTCTATGTACATATCCAAAGGAATTGAAATCAGGATCTTGAAGAGATACCTGCACCTCCAAGTTCACTGCAGCATTATTCACAAATAGCCAAGATATGGAAACAATTTGAATGTCTGTCAACAGATGAATGAATAAGGAAGATGTGATTATATACATGTACATATAATATATATCAGGATTATATATATATATATGATATAAACATATCACATCTATAATCAGGATTATATTATATATAATTGAATATTATATAATCAGGATTATATATACATTACATATAATTGAATATTATTCAGCCATGAGAAAGAAAGAAACTCTGCCATTTGCAACAACATGGATGGACCTTGATGGCATTATGCTAAGTGAAGTAAGTCAGACAGAAGTCAAATACTGTATGTTGTCAATTATAGGCAGAATCTAAAACAACTGAACTCATAGAAACAGAGAGTAGAACAGTTGTTACAGGGTCTGGGGAGTGGGGGAAATGGGGAGATGATTGTCAAAGGGTACAAACTTTAAGTTATAAGATGAATAAGTTTTTGGGATCTAATGCAAAATATGGTGATTACAGTTAATAATATTGTATTATATACTTGAAAGTTGCTAAGAGCGTAGATCTTAAATGTTCTCACCACAAAAAGGATATGGTAATTATGTGCGAGGTGACAGAAGTATTAGCTAACGCTACAAAGGTAATTATTTTCCAATATATAAGTGTATCAAATCAACACATTATATACCTTAAACTTACACAATATGTCAGTTATATCTCAATAAAGCTAGAAAAAATAAATTATGGTTCATGTATTTAGTGGAATGTTACCAAGCCATGAAAAACTAATTTGGGTATATGTTTGGATGGAAAATTTCATGGTTTATTATTAAATAGCAAAGCAGATTTTGTTTTGTTTTGTTTTTGTTTTTGTTTCTTTTTTCCCTCAAGTTTTTATTTAATTCAGTTAGTTAACATATAGTGCAATATTGGTTTCAGGAGTAGAATTTAGTGATTCATCACTTACATGCAACACCCAGTGCTCATCACAAGTGCCCTCCTTAATACTCATCACTCATTTAACGCATTCCACCGCCCACCTCCCTTCCAGTAACTCTCAGTTTGTGTTTGATAGTTAAGAGTCTGTTTTCTGGGGGCACCTGGGTGGCTCAGTCGTTAAGCGTCTGCCTTCGGCTCAGGTCGTGATCCCGGGGTCCTGGGATCGAGCCCCGCATCAGGCTCCCCGCTCGGCGGGAAGCCTGCTTCTCCCTCTCCCACTCCCCCTGCTTGTGTTCCCTCTCTCTCTGTCAAATAAAAAAAAAAAAAAAAAAGAGTCTGTTTTCTGGTTTGCCACTCTTTTATTTTTTTAACCATATATTCATCTGTTTTGTTTCTTAAATTCCACATATGAATGAAATCATATTGTATTTGTCTTTCTCTGACTGACTTATTTTGCTTAGCATAAATTCTAGCTCTAACCATGACATCACAAATGGCAAGATTTCATTCTTTTTTTGTGGCTGAGTAGTATTCTATCCATTCATCAGTTGATGGACATTTCCATACTTTGACTATTGTGGATAATGCTTCTTTAAACATTGGGGTGTATGTATCCTTTTGAATTAGTATTTTTGTATTCTTGGGGTAAATACCGAGTCGTACAATTGCTGGATCATAGGGTACGTCTATTTTTAACTTTTTGAGGAACTTCTATACTGTTTCTAGACTGGCTGTACCAGCTTGCCTTCCCAAGAGGGTTCCCCTTTCTCCACATCCTTACCAACACCTGTTGTTTCCTGAGTTGTTCATTTTAGCCATTCAGACAGGTGTGAGGTGGCATCTCATTGTAGTTTTGATTTGTATCATCCTGATGATGAGTGATGTTGAGCATCTTTCCATGCATCTGTTAGGCAGCAGATTTGATATATATTATATATTTACATATGGAGTATGTAATAAGGGCATAATTTTTCATTCTGATTATGCTTTTTATTTTGTACTTTCATTTTATCCTGCTTTCTCTATGTTTCTTCTCTTTTTTTCCTTGTCTTTTCTGGATTGATTTCCCCCCTCTTCTTTCCTTTATTTCTCTCTAATAGCTGGGAGTATGTATCAGCGGGAAGCCTGCTTCTCCCTATCCCACTCCCCCTGCTTGTGTTCCCTCTCTCCCTGTTTTTTTCTACCAAAAACTTAGATTAGGAAAGGCATAGTCAGGGGCGCCTGTGTGGCTCAGTCATTAAGCGTCTGCTTTCGGCTCAGGTCATGATCCCAGGGTCCTGGGATCGAGCCCCGCATCGGGCTCCCTGCTTGGCCGGAAGCCTGCTTCTCCCTCTCCCACTCCCCCTGCTTGTGTTCCTGCCCTTGCTATCTCTCTCTCTCTGTCAAATAAATAAATAAAATCTTAAAAAAAAAAAAAA
This sequence comes from Leptonychotes weddellii, assembly GCF_054177405.1. NCBI lineage: Eukaryota > Metazoa > Chordata > Mammalia > Carnivora > Phocidae > Leptonychotes > Leptonychotes weddellii. Next base: position 82,587,890 of record NC_138370.1, read on the forward strand.
GAAAGAAAGAAAGGCATAGTCAGCATAAAGGCAAATATTTAAAACCATCTCCCATGAGATTTTCTTATCTCTTTTATACTAGTAAAACACATCTGTATGTGCATGTATTTATAGAAATAAAATATTGGTTTTGAGAAAAGTTCTCTAGTATCTTGTATTTAAATTAAGGGAGAGGCTTTGAAGTGTAAAAGTCAATTCAAGTCATTTCTCTGCTCAAAACTGAACGCTTCACATGTTACTCCAAGTAAAAGCCACATGTCTTTAATATGGCTCACAAAGTCCAACCTGAGCCCATCCTCCATTGTTTGTCCGGCTCCATTTTCTAGTCCTATCCCCCCGCTCACTCTGCTCCAGTCACACTGTCCTCCTTGCTGTTTCTAGAACTCTCCAGCCTGGTTCCTTCCTTAGGGCGTTTGCACTTGCTGATTGCTTTGCCTGGAATGTTGTTGCCCTAGATTCTGCGTGGTTAACATCATCTCTTTCACATCTCTGCTCAAAGAACTTCTCAGTGTTGCCCAGATTGACCACTATATTTAAAATTGCATCCTGCCCCTTTATTCCCAGCATTCTTAAGCCCTCTTGCTCTGGTCTAGTTTTTTCTATTAAACGATATGTTATTATTTAAGTGGTGGGTGCAGTGGTGGTCATAATTATTTAAAGCATTCCAAACTCTATATATTGTTCAGTTGACAATAAATATTATTTTCAGGTCCTGTGAGATTAAGTATGTATTTAAGTTTCTGGGAAGACAGAAGAAAAATAGAAATAGAGTATACATACTCCCAGCTATTAGAGAGAAATAAAGGAAAGAAGAGGGGAAAAATCAATCTGGAAAAGACAAGGAAAAAAAAAGAAGAAACATAGAGAAAGCAGGATAAAATGAAAGTACAAAATAAAAAATAAATCCAAATATATATGTTTTCCATAAATATATGTGTTTTTTTTTTTAAGATTTTTTTTTGTTTGTTTTGCTGGTAAAATAATTGTCTTTTATTTTTAAGGTTGACAAATTCTAGAGCACAACACGAAAGGGGGCCTCTTAAGGGAGAAGGAGGGCAGGAGACATTGAATTCTCAGGTGTCAGCAAGTGGTACTACTGACCAACAACTTTCGGTTTATTCTTCTCATGTAACAAGAAGTCCAGAGGTTGGCAGTCCGTGGCTGGTGCAGCAGCTCCTCGAGGCATGCTATCAGGATCCAAGTGCCTTGACTCTTTCCATTGTACCACCCAGAGAAAGGATCTGCCTCCCTTAAGCCAAAAAATGGCTCCAATACTCCTAGGTTTCATGTATGTGCTCCTGGATGTAGCAGGATGTAGCGAGGACAAAGGTTTGTGGTTGCCAGATCTGCTTTCTTGTATCAAACACCTTTATTGTAGCTTTATTAAGCAGACTTCTATTTGTATCTCTCTCTTTTATAGTGTTATTAACTACAGTCTCCATGTTATACATTAGATCCTCTCTTCTATCAAGATCCCTTCTTTTAGAAGCTCACTTGTACAAGATCCACTTTTATCTCTAAAATTGCCAGAGCTGTTATATGGCTACCTTTAGCAGGAGCTGGGGAAGTATCCTTAAATAGGCACATTATCATCTTCCTCCAAAGTGGGCTTCTGCTAATGAAGAAGATGCAACAGGCGATCTGTTTAATGACAAAATCCTCTGTAGCCATTATGTTAAATTTTTGAATTTTACTGATCTGGAAAAATGCTCAGAATATGTCATGTGAAAAGCAGGACAGAAAACATATGCAATATAATCTCAATTTTGTTTAAAAAATACATACCCCACAAGTGGGAGTTCCAAAATGTTAATAGTAGTTAATATCTACAGAGTTAGCCTCATGTCAAAGGGGTATTGATAGACAAA
>NC_138370.1:82590257-82605993 GCF_054177405.1 Leptonychotes weddellii
TGAGATGTTACACTACCAGGATGGTGAATCAGGTACTAATATTGTTATTTATGAGTAAAATGAAACTAGTTTATTTTTACTTACTTTTAGTTTTTTAAAAGATTTTTTATTTACTTATTTGTCAGAGAGAGAGGGAGAATGAGAGCGCACAAGCAGGGGGAGTGGCAGGCAGAGGGAGAGGGAGAAGCAGGCTTCCCGCCGAGCAGGGAGCCCGATGCGGGGCTCGATCCCAGGACTCTGGGATCATGACCCGAGCCGAAGGCAGACGCCCAACAACTGAGCCACCCAGGCGCCCCTGTCTTGACTTCTTATTTAATAAGTACCCAAGTCTGCTAGTTCTTCCCCTGTCAGGCACTTAGAATTTATGAATTAATTCCTTTGATTTTATTCCTTTCTCATTTTTGTTTATTTCTTTCAGGCCTGTTTGAGGCAGTGAGCAGCAGAGTGTAAGTACACAGGCTCTGGGCGCAATGCTGACCAGGTTCAAATGAGAAGTATTTAACCCCTCTGTGCTCCAGGTCCCCCACTGGACACTGGGCACAATGATGACAGTATCTACCTTATCCAGTGAATACATATAAAGCTCTCAGAACAGTGCCTCTCACGTGGCATATGCTGGACAAATAACTATTATTACGACCCTATGTCTTTAAAGTGGCAGCTCTTGAAACAAAGATCTGAGTGCAAGTGCTTTATTTGGGAGATGATCCCAGGAAACATCAGTAAGGATATGAGGTTGTGAAATAGAAGGGAAGGCAGCCAATAAAGGCAAATTACCACCCCGGAAAACGAGGGCGTCATCCCACTGGAAAAACGCTGGGAGCCAATGTGGAACATTCATTTCACAGCGATCTCAGCCAAGGGACAAGAGAACTGGGTATTTATATACCAACTGCCATCCATCGTTGGAGAAAGCCTTCTTTCAGGGGGTGTTAATTCCCTGACACTTCCTTTCTGCTTTGTGAGAAAGCCCTCAGGAAAAGAGAGGCAGATGCCACGAGCTGGAAGTCAGACGCGGGGCACAAACCTGATAAAGCCCTGCGCCAGGGGAAACGGGAGAGGCACTGATGGCTTCCACCACTTTATATTGTATGTCTGCTCAGGATTTTAAAGTGGGTTCCTCTATGTGTCAACCACCCTGAAAACTGGCCAGCTAGAACTTGGAGAGAGAGGGAAATAGTTTCCGCAAGCTTGGAGAGAGAAAGTAGCAGAGGAAGTGGAAGGAAGAGATAGGAGTGTGACAGAGCCAATGATAATTAGCTCACATGCCCACACGGATATCTTTATTGGATAGTCAAGGCCTTATATCAGTTGGGCTCTCTGGATTTATCCACTTTCTTTCTTTTCTTTTAAAGCTATTTATTTATTTATTTATCTATCTATCTATCTACCTATTTATTTATTTATTTAGAGTGTGTGTGAGCAGGGAGAGGGAAAGATGGAGAGAGAGAATCTGAAGCAGACTCTGTGCTGAGCACAGAACCTACAAGGGGCTCGATCTCATGACCCTGAGATCATGACCTGAGCCGAAATCAAGAGTTGGGTGCTGAACCGACGGAGTCGCCCAGGCGCCCCTATCCACTTTCTTTCTTAATATTTTCTTTTATTATTCCTGTAGTTAGCAAGGCTGAGCTCTTTGCCAAAGTCTCATGAATCTTGATCATTCCCACTTTCAAAGTGGAATGATAATATCATTATGTGTAGTAAAGTAGGAAGAAAATACTACTTATCAGCTCAATACAGATTTATGCCTGCAAACGTAGTTTGCAAACTACACAAAGCGCAACTTTTCCTCAAACTCATATTCAGTTTTCATAAATATTGAGAAAGTTGTTGTAACCTACAGACTATTATTTCAAAATCTGATGAGAGTTAACAAAAAGTCATTGAAGACTACTACTGATCATTTACCCTATGATTGGAACCTTCCATTCAGATATTCAGGGGTCTTCCCTGAAAGCCACACAACAAAAACATTGTAAATTAATTAAACAATGAGACCATTGGACGGAGGTGGTTCTAATGCCAGGTTGGCCCATGTAAGTAAACCAAAACCTAAGACTGTAAATACCCAAGGTTATGAAATTGAAACATAAGGAAAACCAATCACAAACAGCGAATGAGGCTTTAAGCTATAGCCAGTGAATCATTTCTTTACTTTGCTTCTGCCATTTCTCCATAAAATTCTTTCCCTGAACTCCTGTCCACGGAGGGCTCCTGACCACTTCAGCTTTGGTACTGCCCTCTTCCAATCAATTTTTGTTCAACTCTTAAAATTTTTAATATGCCTCAGTTTATCCTTTAAAAGTAGGAAGCACACTCAGGAAAAAGTCTTGAGGGAAGGGCTTTGTGTTTGACTCCTATCTCTGCCTTGTATCACTCTGGGTTGATCTTGGATCTGATCTGTGATCCGAGAACAAAAAGGATTTAGAGCTGTTCTGATTTTCACAGAGGAGAACCACCATCTCCTCCTGGAGTTATTTGGGCTGAGCCACACTAGGAATGTTTTTGAAGTGGTAGGCTCATTAAAAAAAATCGAAACCAGAAGAAATCTTCGGAGTAGAGCATTGCAAATCACTTCTGTTTATTTAGGCAGGGTGATACCACTATGTGGGCAGAATCTTCACTTTGTCTGTTTGGAATGAATCCCCCGAAACCAGAATGAGCCTCTTCGCATGTTCAGTGAGAACGCTCAAAGAATATACCACTGAATATGGGGAGGAGGTGTGAAAAAAAACCCCAAAACCCTAGCCTGGAGGAGTTTATACTTTTTCAGGTCAAATTAATATGTAATCAAATTAGATGTAGACTTACACATGCAGGAACTGCTGATGTGTGTTTAGGGAGAGCGGTGGATGAGAGCCGAACTGATGGATGGAGGGAAGGGCAGAGTGAAGTGGTGAAAGCTGCAAAGAAAAACGGTGCTGACCCAACCTCCTCTTCCCTGATTTTTCTCGTTTCCACTCCAAGGGAGGCTGTTACTACCAGCTGATGAACAGCCACAAAATACTTTGGAAAGAGCCTTGAAGAGGTGCGGACCAACACTGCTCAGTAGAACTTTCCGCGATGATGGAAATGTTCTGTGCGCTACTGTAGCCATTAGCCATTGTGGGTAATGAGCACTTGAAAAGCGTCAGTGGAACACAATTATTTAATTAAATTTAAATTTAAATAGCCATGCGTGGCTGCTGGCTACAGTACTGGACAGCACAGGTCGAGACAATGCTTTTCTCTGACAGTCAACCATCTCCTGAATAGCAGGAACTAGGGAACTAGACAAGAACAAGGGCTGATGAGAGACTATGTGGCTAGGGCCATGAAAGCAAACTCCAAGGCCGCTGTTTGTGGAATGAAGGCCCACTTTTCAGTCAGGGCCCAGTGTGGAGACAGAAGCCACACCAGCTATTTGTTTGTTTTTATTAAAGCGAAATTGTCATAACATAAAAGTAGCCATTTAAAAAATTTAAAATTTTTATTTATTTATTTTCTATCTATCTATCTACTATCTATCTATCTATCTATCTATCTATCTATCTATCTATCTATTTATCTATCTATCTATTTTAGGTAGGCTCCATGCCCAGCATGGAGCCCAAAGCTGGGCTTGAACTCACAACCCTGAGATCAAGACCTCAGCTGAGACCAAGAGTCGGATGCTTAACTGACTGAGCCACCCAGGTGGCCCCAAAGTAGTCATTTTAAAGTGAACAATTCAGTGGCATTTAGTACAATATAGAACAAAGGGATTGGAATTATTAAAGATTAGAATTACTAAAACTTAGAAACTTGCAGGAGCTCTGCAGAACTGAAACTCAGACCTCTGTGGAGGGGCTACTGCTTGGTTGGTCCTGGAGCCTTTGAGGGATGCTTGAGGCTGGTTCTGAAAATACTGGAAAAGCGACAGCTGGATTCAATTCCTGCTATGGGAAGGGGGTGCTGCTGCTGGGATGAAGAGGTGGTGTTGGGAACAGCAAGAAGATGGGAAGCCAGTAGGAAGCAATCAGGAAGGACCATGTCACTTCTCCCTCCTTCACCTTTGCATATGGTATTTTTTTAGAGAGAGAGAGAAAGAGAGCACATGAGCGGGGGTGGGGGTGGGGGGCAGTGGCAGAGGGAGAGAGAGAATCTCAAGCAGACTCCACACTCAGCACAGAGCCCGATGCGGGGCTCGACCTCACAACCCTGAGATCATGACCTGAGCTGAAATCAAGAGTCAGACGCTTAACCAACCGAGCCACCCAGGCGCCCCACACAAAGTAGTTATTATATATTAATAAAAGGCAAACTTGATCAATAGTACCAAATATAATGATTTAGGATCATCAAGGGAAGCAAAAAAGTTAACATTTTATTTTGAACCAATAAAGATGTTTATATTACTTTTATATTTATATTATTATTGTTATTATTATTTATTTTTTTTTTTTAATTTTTTTTTTAAGATTTTATTTATTTGAGAGAGAGAGAATGAGAGACAGAGAGCATGAGAGGGAGGAGGGTCAGAGGGAGAAGCAGACTCCTTGCTGAGCAGGGAGCCCGATGCGGGACTCGATCCCGGGACTCCAGGATCATGACCTGAGCCGAAGGCAGTCGCTTAACCAACTGAGCCACCCAGGCGCCCCTATTGTTATTATTTTTGATTCACAGTTTGAGTAGTCATTGTTATTATGTTTTTGGCATGAAACTTGTTATCTTTTTGTGGGATGGCACAGCTTGTAGGTATTAGCATTTTCAATCTTGTTAGGATTATTTTGACTCAACTAGGATAAAAATATACACAGGACTACAACCAAAACTGCCAAAACTCATAAAAGAGTGTGGCAATAGGTATTAAATTAAAATACGTATTTTCTTTGATCTTGATGCCTCTGCTCTGGGGACTCTATTTTAGCAATAGAAGTATCAGTATGAAAGAACATATATACAAAGATATTAAAGTAGCATTATTTCTAGTGGTGAAAATGTTGGGAAAAAACCTGTATGTCCATCATTAGGGAGATTGTTGGATTATTTGCAGAGCATTTGTACTATAGATTGACTACACAGTTATTAAAAAATGAATTGGAGGTATATATCTATTAATCCAAAGGGATATCCATGATCTGTTATGTTTAGGAAGAATTTCCAAAACTTGGAAATAGGGTAAAAAAAGATGATTGCATGATATTAATATCCTGCTATAGCATTTTCTAACAAGCCAGTCTGAGGGTCATCTAACTCTCTTGAGGAAGAGAGACTGGGCTTGATTTAATGTTTACAGTTGATTAGGGCCCTAGGCACTTTACAACTCGGTAAAATTAAAGGTTAACTTGTAGAAATCTAATAACGTGTGATGATTTTTTTTTTTCTGTATAGTAAAGGAGATAACCCCAAAGGTTATGATTTTATCTCCCTGTAGGACAATGACCAATTTTATATTTAATCTAGCAGTCTTATTTATAGCATTCCTTTTTTCACTGTTCATTTAAGTCCAAGTTTCTTGTATTCAAATTGAATCAATGTTGTCATTCTGCTGATTCCCTCAAATGAGTCAAATGAAATTTTAATGTGTTCCCATTACTATTTGTATGGGACTTTATTTTAACCAATTTGAGAATTAGGTTTTAATGACTGCTAAATGAGAAAAGCAAGTTGCAGAGTAATGTATATAGATTATTTATATATTGATACAAAAATACCTCTTCGTATGTCTGACTGTCTGTATATGCTTGTATGAGTGTGGGTGTAGGTGTGGAAAAATACAGACTAGGATATTAACATTAATCCTTGAGGTGCAAGGAAAATTATAGTGAATATATATCTATATCTGTTTCCTTTATTTTGTGAAGTGATTCTTAATTTAATACTTAAAAATTTTAATAAAGAACATTAAGGGGGAAAACCCTTTTAAAAGACTCTGCAAGGTGCCTGCCTGGCTCAGTCTGTTAAGCAGCCAACTCTTGATTTCAGCTCAGGTCATGATCTCAGCATCCTGGGATTGAGCCCCACGTCAGGCTCTATGCTCAGCACAGAGTCTGCTTGAGATTCTCTTTCCCTCTCTCTTTGCCCCTCCCCCTACTCGTGTTCTTTCTCTCTTAAATAAATAAATAAAATCTTTTTAAAAAAAGATTCTGCAATAATTTGTCATCCATTGTCTATTTCCATAGCCTGTACGATGAACTCATAATTAAAAGTTTATATTTTCAATTAAAAACTAATTTCACAAAACTGGGGTTCTATTGGACTAGCTGCATGCACCCACGCTTGTATAATTGGTAAAACTAACCTACTTTGAAGTTTATTAATATGTTTTTCTCTTTTGCTTTTTTGAATACATAAGCTTAGTTCTGGCTGGTCTAGGAATCCATTTACGCGGGGAGGGGATGAAGAGACGGTATGGAAGAAATGTAGCTCCTGAATTCAGATTTGCTCAAAGACCATAGTCTTGCAAGCCAGGCTATCAATGAGAAAGCGTTTTCCAAAATCATGTTTTCCCCCTTTATCATATCAAGGAACAAATTTGGAGCACTACATTGCAGGGTGGAGGGGGTGCCACTCGCCTGGCCATCTAGAACATGAGTCTTGCTGCTCTGTGGTAGAGGAAGAGTAGCTCTAGAGGGGCCGCTAGATGCCACCTGTGGAGACAGTTAAAATTACTAGATTGTACTAAGGTTTAAACCGGATTTGACATTAGTAATTTTTCTGCTTACTACCCAGAGGGTGGGGGCTGATGAAGAAAAACCATATTAACTTCAAAGTGAAAGAGCCATGTTCTCTCTGTACACTTGAGCTGATAAGTGAGTTAATTTAGAATGACTTCACATTATTCTGTTTTATACCTCAGGTTAGATTGTATAGAGTCTGGTAAAGTGGGAAGAGCTAGGGTTGACCTTTTAAAATAATGTCCTTTAGTAGATAATTTATTGTGACCTATGAGAACCTCAGTTATTTGTCTGTAAAATACTAATGCATATACTGTATCTAATGCTGTGCTTAGTGCAAGGTAGGCTGTCAGAAACTGTGACCTTCCCGTCTTTTAGGATGAGATGTCAAACCGCTCAATTCTGGTGAGAGTCTATAAAACAGCAACTTTGCCAGTACAGTGTACATAATGGATATTGCCTATTACTGTTCCTTGGCTCAGAGAAAGCACCCACTATTTAATATCTAATAAGACATTTGTAATGGTTGCCATCTGCTTTATTAATAGAATGTTTTCTCTCAGTAGAGTAGATGAGAAAAGTTGACTGTATTCTGGGGAATAGGTGTGTCCTGCTGAAATCAATGGGAATTTTGCAAGGGAAAGTCCATTGGGATTATAAGTATGTGTAACTATGATTTTGGTGGTTTGAAAATGTATAAGGGACTCCTTTTATAGGACCCTCTGATGCTTACATTGGCATAGACAAAGGGGCGTTAAAGTTTGAAGTGATGATTTAGAAAACTGGGCAAAGTAATGTTTAATGAGCAGTTTCTCTTATATGGACTGCCTACATGACACATGGTTAGAGCCCTCTACAACCGTATTTCCTTTTGCCTCTGTAGTTTCAAGTATTCGCATTTCCATTGCCACAATTTCTATGTTCACATTTCTGTTGACCAAATAAAGATTCACCAATGCAGGAAGATTATAGCTTTCTAAGGAATAGTGTTATGAAAACCTTAATTAGTGTTTTATGTAGTCATTGAGTCTTTTGATAGACTTCTGAGGCATGTTTGGGCAAACTGGCAATGTTTAGTGAAACAATGGAAATGTTTAGTGAGCCAATCAGATTAACATATGAATAATAATTCAATTCATAAAGGGTTTATTGATTTTTGTTAAATGATCTCCAGATGTGTTTGCATTTTTTCATAACTTATTACAACCCATATTATAATATTTATAAATAATGCAGAGAATTCTTTGGAGATGATGCTATATATAATAAGCTGATCTACACCAGATGGCATTAGGTAAGAGGCAAATACTCTTAAAGTTAAAGGCCTGTGTGGTGTAGGAGTTTAAGCAATTCTCAAGCAAGTCATAAAATACCAGATATCTAAATTTTAAAAAATGTACATCACTTTTAAAAGGAAAATTTCTGCAGATTTAATCAGACTCTCATCTCCTATGTGTGGGACAGTTTTTCGCTGTTGAAGCTGGGTAATGCTACTACAATCTCAACCTTACTGTTGATTCTATAACTCAATGGCAAGTGATAAAGTTTACAAATACCACTTTCCTAAGCTGCTTGACAAACATTCATAGAAAAAAAGGTCTTGTTTTTTTGTGATGTGCCTACCTTATGTAATAACTGAAGTTGCATTGCAAAACATATTGTATATAATACTTATGTATATGTTAAGTACCTTTACCTCCAGACACACACACACATAGTTGTGAGGCAGGTTGCGAACGGCATAGTGTAAGGGAAAAAAGAATCTCACCTAAGAAGAACTAAAGGAACTAATTTAAGTAGTCTAAATATAAAGCAATTAAAGTTTATTGGGATATGTAATGTTGAGAGACAAAAGAAATGAGTAAGAAAAAAAAGAAAGAAAATTCCTTTTGGAAAACAGCTCAGTTAACAGAAACCAAACATAAAGAAGCTCTATTTTCTCTGTAATGCTCGGTGCTCTTCTAGTTCTCTGTACAAGTACTAAGTGCCATTTTTGGAGATGTGGCTAATTTCATTTCTTTTTTTTTTTTTAAGATTTATTTATTTACTTCAGAGAGAGAGAGAGAGAGAGAGCGCCTGGGGGTCGGGCAGAGGGAGAGGGAGAGAGAATCTCAAGCAGACTCCATGCTGAGTGTGGAGCCTGATGTGGGGCTTGATTGCACGACCCTGAGATCACGACCTGAGCTGAAATCAAGAGTCAGGCTCTTAACCAGCTGTGCCACTTAGGCGCCCCACTAATTTCATTTCTTGCAGCTCATTCATAATGAGAAATCTGGTCATTATTTTAATTGTCATTTTTGTGACCATGTCTTCATGTTGCAATTACAAGATTGATGCGAGGTCTGTACAATTATGGTACCAGGTAACTTCTACCTCAATGAACATTATCACTAATGCCACTTTTTTTTTTTTTTGTAGAAAAATACTAATCCAGTGCTCAGATTCTGAGTTGACAAATAAAAATGAGGTTATAAAACCGTCTTATTGTGTATGTGATAGTCTTGATTATATTAATACTAGGTTAAGATATTTTCAGGCTTCAGCTTTATAATGAGAAAAGTAATTTCTCTGTATGTGGGAGAAGGATTGTGACTTCAGGTACCTGTGGCTCCTCTTCTCCATCCCCATCCTGATTGTCCTAGTTGGGCCCTCATCATTTCCCTACTAGACCATTTCTATATTCTACTATCTGGTTTTCATATTGGGCAGTCATTGATGTCTGCAATCTGTTATGTACATTATAGAAAGAATGATATATGTATTTGAAATGTGCACCTGACCATTTATACCCTGAGATGGGCTCTGTGTTGAGGTATTTCCCAAGAGTTTGGGAATCAGATTACAGTTTGGGAGGGAAACTTTATTATTAACACAGAATAATCGGACTGTAAAATTCCAAATGGCCCCCAGGTGAGCCAGACATCACTGTAACCTGATTGAATGTATCCACTCACTTATGCAGAATGCTAGTCAGTCATGGAGGCCAGAGAAGGAGAGTGAAAGAGGCCAACTTGTGCCATAAAGTAGTGATGGCCTATTGGCCTTCAGGTATCCTAGTCTTGATTGTATCTGCTGTGGAATGAAGCCCACTGCTTTTCTGAAGATACCACAATGACTCTATCTTGCTGATATGAAGTGCAAGCTCTTATCACTTGACCCTCCCTTTCCTCTCCTTCTTCTGGCTCACTCATACTGGTTTAGGCATCACTTGCTCCAAAAAGCCCTCCCCTCCTAGTCAATTGAGTGCCCTCTTCTTTGCTCTCATGGCTCTCAGGCACTTAGCACAGAACACTGAACACAGAACATCTCCTCATTTTTTAAGAGTTCTTTATATATTAAGGATATTAGCTTTTTTATCTGTGATATATGTTGCAAATATTTTTTTCTGTTTGTTAGTTGTTTTACTTTGCCCCCTCCCTTTTTTTTGCAATGAAGTTGCTATTTTTTATGGAGTCAAATTTATCAATCTTTTAAAAATTGCTTCTGGGTTTTTAGTTATGCTTAGAAAATTCCTACTCCGGGTTAATGAAGAATTTAACCATGTTTTCTTCTAGTACTTGGATAGCTTTATTTTTTACATTGAGTTCTCTATTCTATTTGGAGGGGTGTGGGCGTATGTGTGTGTCTATGTGTACTGTGAGGTATGGATCTAGTTTTAACTTTTTTTTTCAGATGGTTAAACAGTTGTTCCAGTCCCATTGATGAAAAAGTCCATTCTTGCTGTTGAGACTTAAGAGGCCACTTTTATAATTCTTAAAAACAATAAAATGGAAGCATAAATACTAAAAAAAAAAAAAAGAGGCCACTTTTATCACATACTAAAGTTTAATATGTTCTCAAATTTATTATTTGAATTTCTACTCAACTTGACAGGTCTGTTTATACACCAATACTACATTATTTTACTTATAGAGATTCTACAGTATTTTAATATCTGGTGGAGTTAGTCACCACTCCCTCCATCATAGCTTTTCTTTTTTAGTGTTTTTCTGTTTTTACATGTTTATTTTTCCACATGAAGTTTAGTATCAATTGTCTAGTCTATTTCCATTAAAAAGCTTGTTGGTATTTTTATTAAGAGATTGTATTAGACTTATAAATCAACTTAGATACAACTGACATCTTTTTTTTATTAAAGATTTTATTTATTTATTTGACAGAGAGAGACACAGCGAGAGAGGGAACATAAGCAGGGGGAGTGGGGGAGGGAGAAGCAGGCCTCCCGCGGAGCAGGGAGCCTGATGCGGGGCTCGATCCCAGGACCCTGGGACCATGACCTGAGCCAAAGGCAGACGCTTAACTACTGAGCCACCCAGGCGCCCCTACAACTGACATTTTTAAGATGTTGGAGTATTCCTATCCAAGAACAAGGGATGGCTTTCTATTTATCCAGCTCTACTCTATGTATTTCAGGAGTGTTTTAAAGATTTTCTAATACTGGCTTTGCATATTTCTTGGTAAATTTTCTCAAGAATTTTAACTTCTTTGGTGCTCTTGTTAATGGGCTTTTTCTTCATTTACATCTTCTAGCTGGTTATTGGTTATGTAGAGGAGGGCTATTAATTTACATATGTTAATAAATTATTTTGGATAGGAAGACGTAATAGTGTGAAAATAATGTATAATTCCATTAAATATAAATAAAAAGTTGAAAACACATTTTGGGTAAACCCTGACATAATTAAATTTTATCTGAAAGAAGAAATGTTAGAATATCCAGAAAATGTCTTAAAATAAATTTTAATGAGGGGATACTTGATCAATCACATATTAAATTATATTTTGAAGCTTTAGCAATTAAAATAGTCTGGTGTATTAGTAGCCATATGGATTAACAAAGTAGAACTCAGATACAGACTCTTGTATATATAGAAATTTAATTCATGATAAAGTTGTCATTAAACTTATTAAGGAAAATAGAAACTAATGAGTCATTTTGGGAAAAATGGATGATCATTTGGAAAAAAATAGCTGGGTTTCTTCTTTTAGTCTCTGCCCTTAAATGAATGTAGATGCAGCAAAGTTTTAATTATAAGAAATGAAGCCATAAGAATAATGGGGAAAATTGGGGCACCTGAGTGGCTCAGTCGGTTAAGGGTCGACTCTTGATTTCTGCTAAGGTCATAATCTCAGGGTTGTGAGATCAAACCCAGCTTCGGCCTCTGCATCTGGCCTGCTTGAGATTTTCTCTCTCCCTCTCCCTCTGCCCCTCCCCCCGCTCCCCTCTCTCCCTCTCTTAAAAAAAAAAAAAGAGAGAGAGAAAGAAAGAAAAATGGAGAAAATATTGTTGGATATTTTTATGATGTGGGGCCTGAGGAAACTTTTCAAGGCTAATCAAGAAAACAAAGCAATAAATTCAAAGACCTATAAGACAACAAAGAAACAAACACTAAGCCAAAACAAAACCCCAAAAGGTTGAAAGGTAAATTACAACCTAGGAAAAATAGTGGTAACATATATGACAGATATGGACTAGGACTTAATTTTTTTTTTCTGTCAAAGGTTTTGACTTTTGAACTTATCTATATTACAGATATCAAGTGCTTATTTTGAAACTCAAAGTCAAGAATTTGAGTTTTTTGTCTTCTCCCTGTTTATCACTCTATTGAAGCAATGTCTTATTGTCATGGTCTAGTTGTAATTGCAGAAGGGCCTTGAGGTAAAAGGGAATTTCCGAATAGAAATTAGATAGTTATGTTGCTAATTTTTAAATGGCTCTTATAACTTGATAGGAAAAAATAAATCACATATGGAAAATGGACCAAAAGATAAAGATGCTATTCACAAATGGAAAAGTGCAAATGGACAATAAATATATATAACAGATGTTCAACTTTGCTTGTAATCAGAGAAAAGAAAACAAAACTTATTAAGATGTCCTTTTTCACGTGTCATGTTAAAAAAGGAGAATGAATGTAATAATGCTCATGACTGGAAATTGTGTGTACGAAAAAGAACTCCCATTTAGTAAAAACTAAGAATTCTTAAGAGGGCAGTTTGGAACATGTAGCAAAATGTATATACCTTTTATTCTGTATCTAGGAATTTATTCTAAGGATATAATTTGATATCTTCAGAAAGGTACATGTTTGAGGAGTTAATTACAGCATTTTTCTTTCTTTTTTTTTTTAGAGGGGGGTGGGGCAGAGGGAGAGGGAGAGAGAATCTTAAGCAGGCTCCACGCCCAGTGTGGAGCCTGACATGGGGCTTGACCTCACAGCCTGAGATCATGACCTGAGCTGAAATCAAGAGTCGGACGCTTAACCGACTGAGCCACCCAGGCGTCCCATAGCATTTTTCATAATAATGAGAAATAAGAGGTCAGTTATGTGTGTCAATCAGAGACAATGGAACAGTATATAGTATGGAACACTACACAGCTATTAAAATAATGATATATAGCCATAATTAGTGACAGGGAAATATGTCCATGGCACTGTGGAGTTACAAAATAAAAAATATAGTATTGAGGGACTCTGTATAGAGACACAGAGACACCAACCTCAGGGGGGCCCATCCACATAGACTAGGATGTGAATGGTGCCCCCAGAATTGAGCAACGTAGCAGGCCTGATAGTGTGATACTATTTTTTTTATGGTTTAAAAATTTATATATATGTAGAGAGAAAAAAACTAGTATTTAAAGGATGCACTCAGAATTCTCTGGGAGAAAACAGTGATTGTTTTAGATGGGTGTGCTCCCTTGGAAAGATGAGGCTCGTTTGGCATGGCTGTGACAGGCAGGAAAGAGATAAAGAGAAAGCTGAACTCTTTCACATAAGAAATTGAAAGGAATTTTGGGATTAGATGCAAGTCAGAGAGGGTGGAAAGGGAAGATAGAAGGAGGTTATATAGCAGCAGGAAAGATGGAAGATGTGGTATGTAAAAATTTCCTTGGAGAAGAAATGGCTTAGGGACTTCTTCAAAAGAACAGAATGTATGAAATGAAATTTTACATTGATTACTTTTCTTGGCTTCCCCCACTGCTGTCTTCAGAATCAGTCACGTCTGCTACACATATAGCCTTCATGAGGAAGGCAGTATTTTGCACAGTGAAGGAGTAGGGCAGTGGCCAGCTGGATCACTATGCGTAAAAACAGAGAATGGAGTGGGGAAGAAGTGCACTTAGGGTCAGTGCCGAAATATACGTGAGTCTCACCAGCCACCAGGACTGTAGCTAATGTTTGGGTTAGATATTCATGGAAGCTGTTCATCAACATTAAAAAATGATTTTTTTCTCTGGTGGTAGAATTTGGGGCTCGATCCCAGAACCCCGGGATCATGACCTGAGCCAAAGGCAGACTCTTAACCGACTGAGCCACCCAGGTGCCCTGGTAAATTTTATGTTATGTGTATTTTATCACAATTCTAGAAAAAGTCATCATTAATGACACAAAGACATGGATATTCATCACAAATCCTTGTGATTTAGGGGAGAGGGAAAAATAAAGCTAAAGAATATATACTACAATTCCTCTGGGGTAATTGAATGGCTCCTGAAATTTCCCGCACTGTTTGTTTTGGACTGCTGATTGTAGTGGGAGAGAAAAAGTACTGAGGAGGCAAGAAAATTAACAACTAAAAGTTAGTGTGCGTTACAAAGACGTCATCTCATGGTTTTTGTTTCACAGCTTCCACATTTCAGTTTTGCCCTGGCCACTGCCCACCTATTTCTAAAAATTGCCACCAGGGGGCAGTGGTGTGCCAATGTTAGCTGTCTGAACCCCCCCCCCCATTTCCTTTCAATGTCCCCACAGGGGAATTACTGTTCCTATTCTACAGATCAAGAAACTAAGGCTCAAAGTGAATAGTAGGCAACCTAGCCTTATGTGAGTGGCAGAGGTAGGATTGATTGATTGATTGATTGATTGATTTTTTAAAAAGATTTTTTTTTTTAAAGATTTTATTTATTTATTTGACAGAGAGAGACACAGTGAGAGAGGGAACACAAGCAAGGGGGAGTGGGAGAGGGAGAAGCAGGCCTCCCGCGGAGCAGAGAGCCCGATACGGGACTCGATCCCAGGACCCTGGGACCATGACCTGAGCCGAAGGCAGTTGCTTAACAACTGAGCCACCCAGGCGCCCAAAAAGATTTTTTTTATTTGAGAGAGAGGGAAAAGAGAGAGAGAGAGCATGAGAGGGGAGAGAGTCAAAGGAAGAAGCAGACTCCCTGCTGAGCAGAGAGCCCAATGCAGGACTTGATCCTGGGACTCCAGGATCATGACCTGAGCCGAAGGTAGTTGCTTAACCAACTGAGCCACACAGGTGCCCCCAGAGATAGGATTTAAATAGTATTTTCAGTCATTCATTGGTTAGGCTCTTTGAGAGCTCACCTGAGCTTATAGCTATTATTTCCATGGTTTTTTTTTTTCAACATTTTACAACCCTCTTTTATTAAAGGCAATAAACTAAGCAAATTTTAAACAACCAAACAAAAAGAAAGCATGTTTACTTCATGGATGGCATGGTGGTAAGGTCAGAATTAATGTGAGATAGTCACAAAGAGAATATAAAACTCAAGGGGATAAATTAGATTTTGCTTGTTCTTTTGCCTATTTTGAAACTCTTCTTTCAGAGTTTATATTTGTGAAAACCTTGGTGGGTTTTGTCTTTTTAATGCAAGAATTTGCATTAAAGATGGCAGCAACAGTTGATTAAGATAACTTACATTCACAGATAAGAATTTATCTTATCAGAGCAAAGTTTCTCAAAAGACCACTGTGGTGGGCAGAATTGTGTCTCCCCTCAAATTCATATGTTGGAGTCCTAATTCCCAGTAGCTTAAAATGTGACTGTATTTCATCAGGACTTCAAAGAGGTTACTAAGGTAAAAGGAAGTCATTAGGGAGGGCCGCAATCTACTATGACTGGTGTCCTTACCAGAAGAGGAGGTTAGGGGGCGCCTGGGTGGCTCAGTCGTTAAGCGTCTGCCTTCGGCTCAGGTCATGATCCCAGGGTCCTGGGATCGAGCCCCGCATCGGGCTCCCTGCTCAGCGGGAAGCCCGCTTCTCCCTCTCCCACTCCCCCCTGCTTGTGTTCCCTCTCTCGCTGTGTCTCTCTCTGTCAAATGAATAAATAAAAAAATCTTTAAAAAA
>NC_138370.1:82606093-82658711 GCF_054177405.1 Leptonychotes weddellii
TAAAAACAAAGTTAATTAAAAAAAAAAAGGATGGTACTGACTTGCGTGGTTTTCATTCCTCAGGAACTATAATCACATTGTTATGTGGGCAAACCACAGATTCTTTTTGCCTAAAAAAGTACGATTTTCTACTCTTTAGAATAATACTGTTACCTACTGTTACCTCTGCATGAATATAGATCCAAACAGGCACTTCCACATTGACTAGAGATTCTGAAATTTCCTCTTGTTGCATTTACTCTAGGATCCCCAGGCCAAAACCTTGGGACTTAGACCAAGGACTCATGGCTTAATATGTGAATTTTTTTTTTTTAATATGTGAATTTCTTAAAGCTCTGACTGGTGGGTTTATGATTGCATTTCTCTGGGTATATCCCCAGACACACAAACAGAAGACCCTAAAAATGCCTAATCCAACAAATGTTAGTTGGTCAGTTAATTGATTGGTATCAGTTGATTCTTGGCATGTGAATGCTCTGTTTGTGTCTCTTCTTCATGGCTCTTCCTGTCTCCTATTCCCTCTCCTTTCCTTTCTCCTTCATCGCTTCTCTTTTTCCTTGTCCCTGTCCTTTACATGCTCTGTCATTGCTGTAATCCAATTCACAAATCCTTCAGCTAATTCCACTCCCAGTGGCTATTAAATTAGTATTCCACTTGAGTCACAATGAGTACATGTGGGAAATGATTAGTGACCTTATTCTCTGAATGCTTTCTTTTTGAAATTTAGAAGTGAAAATGTACATGAATAAAAATAAAGCAAAAGAAAAAAGTTTGCTTATAAAGCATGCCATGCTTTTGGGATGGCATTAATTTGACAACAACCCAGCAGGAAAGGAAGAAAGGGAGTTGACTTCCAACTCCTTTAAGGGGGTTTTATAATATTCTCTTAAATTTCTCTCAACAAAATGAATATGAATTCCGTTTAGTATTTAACAATGTTTTGACTAGAATTTGTAGAACTCCAAAGCCTTTAATCCTAAAATCATGTATTATGCACTTAATGAAGCTGTTTTGTAGCAATATTCTATAGAGATGATCTCTAGATTTAGTACTATCTGAGAAGAGTGCTATAAGAAGGTCTGAATTTATCTTTATGAGGATGAAAGGAGAAAGGAGAAAAGACATTTTGACAGCAGATGAAAGAGGGCTGCCAGTGTGACCTGTAGAAGTTAATCTCTCTCCTCATTTAAAGTTGGGGCCATGGAACCACAGGGTCTGGGGGGAGAAGTCAAGCCTGGCTAACTATTTGAATCCAGAAGGTGTAGGGAGATAACAGCTCAGTTGCTGTGAAACAGAGAGGTTTCATCTGCTGCGCTCTGTGACATAAACTGAGTCTGACTCTGGGCCAGGAATGGGCTACCGACCCAATATGGAGGCATGCATCTTGGAACAGAGAGCAAACTGAGGTTAGCACATATATTTTGGCTCTGGGAAAGTTGAGAAATGGAAAAAGAATCAAGTAGATGCCAAAGTTGGAGGAGAGGGGTAGGGGTAGAGGGAGAGAGAGAGAGAATCTTAAGCAGACTCCACGCCCAGTGAGGAGCCTGACTCGGGGCTCGATCTCACAACCCTGAGATCATGACCTGAGCCGAAATCAAGAGTCAGACGCTTAACTGAGTGAGCCACCCAGGTGTCCCATGGATGCCAAAGTTTTTAAACATGCAAGGAAGATTCCCCATTGCTGGTTTGAAGATGGAGAGAGACAAGTGCCTTGGACCTGAGAATAAATAACTTCTAGGAGCTGAGAGCGATCCCTGGCCAGCAGCCAGCGAGAAAATGGGAATCTTGGTCTTACACCTGTGAGGAATTGAATTTGGCCAAGGGCCTTAATGAGCTTGGAAGCACATTCTTCCTCAGAATCTCTAGATGAGAAGTCAGCCATGCTAATAGCTTGAAGGTGAGACCCAGAGCAGAGAACCCATTTGGGCACCTCTAGGACTGCTGACTTGCCTAACTGTGAGAATAAATGGATGTTGTTTTAAGCTGCTAAATTTGTGGTAATTTGTTATGCAGCAATAGAAAATTAGTACAGTGACACAACATTGAAAACTGCTTCTTTAAGATATCTTGGTGTCCATAAATCAGCCTCAAACTAGTATTGCCTCTTACGAGTTGTTCGACCTTGGTAAATTACACAATCCTTCTGAGTCTGTTTCTTCACCTGCATAGACAAAGGAAATAATGACTACCTCCTTAAATAGTTACTAGGTGAAGTGAATTAACGTTAATGAAAATTTCTAGCAGGTTTCTTGGCATGTGGTAGACACTCATAAATGGTTTATTCTTTCCTTCCTCCTGTTCCTCTTTCCACAGGCCATTCATGCCCTAGGTCACAGTTTTCAAAGTATGGGATCCTCTGGGGATCTTTCAGACCCTTTCAGGGAGTCCTCCAGGTCTAAACTATTTTTATAATGACATTAAGATGACATTGGCCTTTTTCTCTCTTATTCTTTCATGAGTGTACAGGGGAGTTTTCCAGACTTATCACTATAGATGGAGTGCAGAAGCAAATGTGAGAATCTTGCCTCCTATTAATCTGGACATTAAAGGGATTTGTAAAAATGTAAATGCCAATCTCCTCACAAAATATTTTTGTTTTGAGAAAATATAGATTTTTTAAAAATAAAAAATGTTATTTATATTAACATGTAACAAGTTTATTATTGTATTTTTTTAAAAGATTTTATTTATTTATTCATAAGAGACAGAGAGAGAGAGAGAGAGGCAGAGGGAGAAGCAGGCTCCCCGCTGAGCAGGGAGCCCGATGCGGGACTCAATCCCAGGAGTCTGGGATCATGAACTGACCTGAAGGCAGACACTTAACCATCTGAGCCACCCAGGCGCACTATTATTGTATTTTTAAATGAATTAATCAAATTTTAAATTTTCTAAGTTTTAATTTCCAAGATGGCAAATATCAGTAAACAAAAGCTCTTTGGGGTCTTTGATAATTTTTAAGAGTGCAAAGGGGTCCTGAGAACAAAATATTGTACTTTAGCAGAGAACCCAGTATTTCCTTATAAATTTATATCTTTTGTGAGAAGATAAAAGTGCTAAGAAAAAGAGTCCTTATGGAAAAATGACTCTAGGAGACACTGCAATATATTCACCTTTATCCCTTTCACTACAAGTTAGAGGAATTTTGGAAGTACAAATACAGTTTAAGTTTGCTTAATTCAGTATTTCCCCAACTGAAACTGCTCTTGACTATCAGGTTAAAAACTTAGCTGGAATTATTTTACCAGGCACTGAGAGCAAGATTGAGATGCAAGCTCAGATTGTGAGAGGGATTTTATTGTAAGGGCATCAGGAAGGAAAAAAAGGACATTTATGATAAGGAAGATAATTTTTTCCCAGGAATTTTTTTTTTTAAATGGAATGCCTATCAGGAGATCAGCCTGTAGATCACAAATTCCAAGAGCTACTCTAGCAAAGTCCTCTTCACTGCACTTCACCCACCCTGCTCTGTTGCTGCTCTTCTCTGCTTATTAACTGTTTACTTCCTTTGTGCACATTTTCTACTGCCCCGTCCTCCCTACTTTTTGCCTCATTAGTCTGCCCTGGCCTCGGATTCAGAGCTTTCATGACCCTGAGGAGAGGGGCCCTAAGGAGACCAGCCCCTGCCCCCAAGCACAGGGAGCAAAAGCTGCAAGGGTGTAATGAAAGGTGTGAAATTCTTTCCCTTGTTCTATTTCTGTAACAGCTCAATTCTGTGACATGAAAATCTCCCTGTCTATCTGAAAATAGTCTGTAAAAAACCTCAAAGCTGTAAATCATTAAATGTTGCCCCCAACTGATTGCTATGGAACCTAAGCATAACAGAGGAGGGGGTTGGGAATTTGAAGAAATTCTTTCATAGCCAAAAAAGAAATAGAACTAAAGCAGAGAAACCTCAACCAGTGACTGGGGATTAGGGAACCAAAGGGGAGATGCTGCTTTTTAAATGGAGAAGGACTATTTTGAGAAAGCCCTTGAACCCTAGCAAAGGGGCGTCTAGAGTGGAAAGCACTTGAGCATTATTAGCAGGGCTTGAGCACATGTTCCTCCTTATTATGAGCATCCTGTTCTTCCTTTCTTTTTTTTTTTTTTTAAAGATTTTATTTATCTACTTGACACAGAGAGAGAGATAGCGAGAGCAGGAACACAAGTCGGGGGGTGGGAGAGGGAGAAGCAGGCTTCCCGCCGAGCAGGGAGCCCGATGAGGGGCTCGATCCCAGGACACTGGGATCATGACCCGAGCCGAAGGCAGACGCTTAACGACTGAGCCACCCAGGCGCCCCTCAAGTACCTAAATTTTTTTTTTTTTAAAGATTTTATTTATTTATTTGAGAGAGAGAGAATGAGAGACAGAGAGCGTGAGAGGGAGGAGGGTCAGAGGGAGAAGCAGACTCCCTGCCGAGCAGGGAGCCCGATGCAGGACTCGATCCCGGGACTCCAGGATCATGACCTGAGCCGAAGGCAGTCGCTTAACCAACTGAGCCACCCAGGCGCCCACTGTACTAATTTCTTAATATTACATTTCATCCTTAATAAGCCCATGAAGTAAGTACTATTACATACTCAGTTTATAGATGAGGAAACAGACTTAGAAGGATTAAAAAACTGGCTCAAGGTCACATAGCTACGAAGTGGCAGAGCAAGGGCTGAAATTGAGCTATGTATGTCTTCATCACCCATGATTTTAACCACTACGCTGGGGAAGAGTGGTAAGAATGGAAGAAAATGAACATTTTAGGACCTCTATTATGTGGCAGTCACTGTGCTAGGTACATTATATACTACTTCCCATTTCATGCTCACAAAAACTTTATGAAGTAGATAGTGTAGTTTTCATATTATAGATGAGGAAACAGGCTCATGTTAGCTTGTTTGCAGCCACATAGCTGGGAAGTGCTGGAGCCAGAATTGGAACACAGGTCTGGTGGGTTCCAAAGTTCTTTTCACACAATTTCAGCAATGCCCATTTAGGCTAAGGGAAACCACCCATTGAGACAGGCAATGTGAATCGCACAAATAATATAAAAATCCATTTCCCAGATGGCAAGATTAGGTAGTAATTTTTTATATGATGATATTAGAGTGTCTTAGACTCTTGGCTTTCCTTGAAGATCAGAAAAATAAGCACCAGTGATGACTCTGCTGGTAATCTGAACTGTGAATTAGTGTCAGGCTGTTTTCTTGGCCTATGTACCAAAGGTAATGCTCTTTAGTTTCCACTGCCTCATCCTATACCCCAGCAATGTGTATGCAAGGTGTTCCAAGGGCTCTAGTTAACTGGGCCCTACCCTGTAGCTTTGCATGTTAAAGGACAGTGATCTGGGCACCTTAACACACTGTGTAACTGATATTCCATTTGTTAAACTGTTTGACTTGGGGCCCTGTGAACCTGATCTTAGAGGCTTACTAATTTAACCTGGGCTAAACCGTTAACGCTTGGGAGACTCCATTATGTAGGATGCCTATTATATGCATTTTTTTTTTTTTTTGCCTTACATAAAAAAATTCCCTTTTCCCACTTTTTAAGGAAGAAGCAAGATGGTTTCACAAACTAGTCTTAATGAGTTCACTGTGAGAATTAAAATATGCAGTCTTTAGGTATATTCAGTCCCTTTAAAGTATATAGCGTGTGAATATATGAAATGTTTTCATTTTTCACTTAGATAAATTTTGATATGTAACCAGAGTTAATAAATTTAAATGTAGCATTCTAGAGTAGTGGTTCCCAAAATGTGTTCCACAGTGTATTGGATCTAAGAGTTGACCTTTGAAAAATGGGATCCATGGTCAAATACATTTGAGAAATGTAGCAAAGCTATTCTTCCCTCATAGAGTTTAAATGTTAGTGTATTAAAGGCTCTGATAAGTCCAGATATAAAGAACTTACTTTTTGGCAAGATGTTGACATCTTATGGAACTAGTGTTTCTTTAACACACCTCAGGATATACTGTCTGTGGCAGAGACTGCAATTGTCCCCCAGTATCCATTCTCTTTTTCCTTTTATTTATTTTTATTTATTTATTTTTACAAATTTTATTTATTTATTTTGACAAAGAGCACAAGCAGTGGGAATGGCAGGCAGCGGGAGAGGGAGAAGCAAGCTCCCCTCTGAGCAGGGAGCCCTATGCGAGGCCCCATCCAGGACACTGGGATCATGACCTGAGCCGAAGGCAGACGCTTAATGACTGAGCCACCCAGGCGCCCTCTTTTTCTTTTAGTAAGAGAACCTCTGAATTTTAGCTAGGCACAAAATCTTCCAGCTGAATACTATATTTTTCAGCTTCTTTATAGCCAATTGTTGCCCTGCAGATAAGTTTTTGCCAAGAGAATGTGAGCAAAAGTGGGGCACCCAGGTGACTCATTTGGTTGGGCATCCGACTCTTGGTTTCGGGTGGGGTTGTGATCTTGTGGTTCTGGGATTGAGCCCTGAGCTGGGATCCATGATGGGTGGGGGGGTCTGCTTGGGAGTCTCTCCTTCTACCCCTCCCCCTGCTCGCTCTCTCTCTCAAATAAATCTTAAAAAAAAAAAAAAGAATGTGAGCAACAGTGATGTGGGCAACTTGTGTGTTACTTTCTTTAGAAAGAAGTTGTTTGCTCTTTACTTTGTATATTTCCCCATTCTTGCTAGCTGGAACACCCAGTTGCTGATAACTCAATTCTGACCATATGGCGCAGGACAACACTTTAGGGGATGCAGAATAAAAAGATACAAGGAATCTGGGTCCCGGATGGTTTTGTGGACTAGCCATCTGTATCTGAATTGTATCATGGAAGAGAAATAAAATTCCATTTGTGTGAACCACTCTGTTTCGAATGTCTTTGTTATAGCTGTTTAAACTGTCACTAATCACTGTCTTAGAATTCTCTAAGAATTTTATGCTTGGGTTTGTATAAACTTCCTGAATTCTACTGGCTGTTCTTGATAAATGTTTTTTAATGAGAAATTCCTAACTGCTTTAGAGGAAACTAAAAATTTAGGTCCAAAAACATTTAGAATGAAGCTATGTTGTAGACTTAGCATTAAAATACAGAATGAACACTCAAATCATGAAACATTTGCTCAGACTGAGCAAGGTTAAAGGCTAGACTTTCTAATGAAAGAAGATGAGATTTTAAATGACTCATGTATAGTATCACTAATTTTTCTAAGTGTGTTTATATATAAATGTCTCAAGCTACTGAAATAAATGAATGATTCATATTACCCTCAAAAAGAAAACCTTCGGGTTTTTCTGTTTCTGCTCAGTATTTTAACATGTCATTATTTCGAGGCTTATTCAAGACTTTTAATAGCAGACATACTGGCAACAATGTCGATTCTGACCTCAGTCAAACATAATAGGAGAGAGCAAATTGTGTTTTCCTCGGAAAAGAAAACCACAGCATATTTTCCTCCTGGAATAATTTGATTTCCTTTTGCTGTAGAAAGTCCACAGAAAATGACTGCAATTCTATCATAAGCTTCACAAGTAGAAACTGAATGTCTGTGATTTTACTTCCCATGATGACTTTTCTACACTAATGCTTGGGTTTCCCTTTTAGGGCCCCTGATTACTAGATGTGCTGCAAGATTTTAACGTAACTAAGCACGCTTGGCTTAGCTCTGCTTTGGGGCAATGGCATCTTGCCGGCTTCTGTGATGAATGTGTCTAGAGCTTTAGCCCTGAAAACTCCGGTCTCCAAGGAATAGTTGATTCTGTCTCTGACATTTATGAAGGACACCTGTGTAATGTCTGACCATGGCCTAAACCTCTGTACGTCCACATTTATCACAGTACCTGTGTTTATCTGCAAGCCCAGCGATGGAAAGGAGCAGTTTACTAATTGGAAACTAACAGGTTTTGACTTTTTCACAGCAACATCTGTGCAGTAATATGAGATTTGATCGGTGTCTAAAAATCTTTCTTTATTTAATTTACTACCAGAAGCAGATTAAATTTCAGATTCCCTTTGCTGACATTAGAATCAAGATAAATCTTTTATAAGGGTATGCAGGAATTCTAAAGAAAAGGTAAAACCAATAGCTTTTTAGATTTTTCTTATGTTCATTTTTTTAGAAATGAAAAGAATTGTTTCTTGGGAGAAAGTTAAAAATGACTCATAGGGAAGGAAAAACAGAAAAAGAACCATGATATTTCATATTTTTAGACTCCTGGAGGCTCTTCTGTTCTTTATTTAAAGATTATAATACAGTTCTTTGAGGGTCATCTCACCTCTGGGACATTCTCACTCAGTTATCAGTGAAACCCAAAGCCATGTGTGGGAGTAAACTATTCTTTGAAGTATTATCACAGATACACTATCAACAAAATAGCACTTATCCTCTACCTTATAACATCTTTGGAGAGGAGATTTGTGAGTCCTTTAGGTGCATATGCTATGAAAATGCAAAATGGTGGTAATAGATGATGTAAAGGGAAAAGAAGGTTTCTGTAGGGTCTTGTAAGAGAAAACAAAAAACATGTGTCTTATACAGCACTCAGGACAGGGCACACCTGCTTCTCTTCCAGACTGCTAGTTTTTTTTCTCATTCGTTATAAATAGAAACTTCTAATCTCATCATTCCAGTCCTAAAATGAGTCCTCAACCTACTTCAGACTGCGGAATTCCGAAGAGCACGGGTCATGTTTGTGAAGCTTTCTTGACAAGACTCAGCTCCACGCTACCTGTGAGTAAATGCTTAACAAATAGGCTTTTGATCATGACGTGTCTTAGCTTTTAGGGAAACAATTTTTCTTTCAACTGAATCGCTTCAGGCAGCGACGTGTTAAATTAGTAGCCAGCTGCCTCAAATCCTTTTTGAAATGAAGTAAGGTTTATTCACTGAGTAAACTAAGAGACCCACTCATGGGTGCAGTCATGATTTGTATCTTAACATGGCTTCCACAAAGCCTGGTGCCAGCTCGGCTTGGGTCATCATTTGTGTTAGAAATCAGGGGGCACAAACGAAGTCACATTAACTGTAACAACTCAAACTTTACTGACTTGTGAGAGCCTTAGCCTCCTGAAAACTCCCCGCCAACTATATTTTTAGGTATCTTTAGCGGGTATCTCCTCTGCACTCGTAAAGCCATTCTGCTCAATAATGTTCCCTGTATGAGAAACTACCTCAGAGCGGTTGTTGTCCGCTGTCACTCCCCAAGCTGCGAACTAGAGAGACCAAGCAGAGTTGCATGGCCTGCAACTGACTCTGGCCCAGATGCAAGCTGTGTTCCACACAGAATATATTTTGTCAGCAGGCACACAAAGAGGGTTTTAGACAGCATCTCCTAAGTTCCTTTGGGAAAACAGTTTTTTTCCTTTTTTGCCTGTAGTACCTCTCTCTCCTAAGAGCTGAAATGTGAGTCTACGAGTCTTGAATGGGATAGCCACCATGTTGTTCCCTTCAAGTCCCAGGCATCTCCCACAGTGTGCCTTGAAAAGCCCTACTCCCTACAGCCACTCCGCGCTCCTAGGCAGATCAATTTGTATGGACACCTGTGGGCTGCCTACTACCTCATCAGACGTGCCCAGATGTGTCTGAATCCCAGCAGAGGCAACAACTTAGGCTGAAACCAAAGCCCCTGGACATGCTTAACCAAAATGCACACAAAATATTATGAAACATAAAGTCTGTTAGCGAAAAATGCCTCACATTAACTTAGTTCATGCATGCATGCTTCATTTATAATCCAAATAAATTCTTAGGCCCCATATGGCCCAGTCTTGGCACAGCACCACACTAATGAAACAGTCTAGCAACCGAAAGTAATTAAAAAGTAATTCTGCCTCCTTAAGAATATGAAATGAAAGACGGGTTTGTAACCCTTAGTAACACTTCTAGAAGCTCTTGTCTCCCTCCCTCTTCTCTCATGTCTCTCTCTCTCTCTCAAACCTGGCTCTGTCTCTTACTTTAAGTTTTTGGTCTTCTTTTTTTTTTTTGTCCCTTTCTTTCTCAAAATCTAGGAATTTCTTTTTTAAAAAGATTTTATTTTATTTATTTGAGAGACAGAGAGAGAGAGTGAGAGGGAGAGAGAGCACAAGAGGGGGGAGGGTCAGAGGGAGAAGCAGACTCCCTGCTGAGCAGGGGGCCCGATGCGGGACTCGATCCCGGGACTCCAGGGACAGCCAAAGGCAGTTGCTTAACCAACTGAGCCACCCAGGTGCCCCAAATCTAGGAATTTCTGGAAAAATTGAACTCATCTTGATGGACCAAAGTAGCAGGAAAGTTAGCACACCAAGATCCTTTTCGTGAGCAGAAAGGGTGGGGGTAAATCAGTAATTTTTCTACCTATTACACGTTCATCTAACATCTATTGAAAGCCTATTACATATGGCAGGCACTATGTAGGCAGAAAAGACATAAGTGAATAAGATATTGTCCCAAACTTCAGGAAACTGAAGTTCAGTAGAGGGTATGGGCATATTATTATTATTATTATATTTTTAAAAGTAATAAAATCTACAACTTTAATTCCTTTTTACCTTCTGACAGTGTGAAAGCTATATTTTCAAATATATTCAAATAGGATATTCAAATTTTTTTTCTTCCAAATTTTTATTTAAATTCTAGTTAGTTAACATATAGTGTAATATTGGTTTCAGGAGTTAGAATTAGTGATTCATCACTTCCATACAACACCCAGTGCTCATCACAAGAAGTGCCCTCCTTAACCCATCACCCATCTAGCCCATCCTCCCCCCTCCCCAGCCCACCTCCCCTCCAGCAACCCTCAGTTTGTTCTCTATCGTTAAGAGTCTCTCATGCTCTGCCTTCCCCTCTTACCTTCTTTCTTTTTTCCCCCTACCCACACGTTCATCTGTTTTGTTTCCTAAACTCCATGTATGAGTGAAATCATACGGTATTTGTCTTTTTCTGACTTATTTCGCTTAGCATAATACCCCCTAGTTTCAGCCACGTCATTGTAAATGGCAAGATATCATTCTTTTTTTATTTATTTTTATTTTTTTTATTTTTTAAAGATTTTATTTATTTATTTGACAGAGAGAGACACAGTGAGAGAGGGAACACAAGCAGGGGGAGTGGGAAAGGGAGAAGCAGGCTTCCCGTGGAGTAGGGAGCCTGATGCGGGGCTCGATCCCAGGGCCCTGGGATCATGACCTGAGCCTAAGGCAGACGTTTAACGAATGAGCCACACAGGCACCCCAAGATATCATTCTTTTTGATGGCTGAGTAATATTCCATTATATATATCTTCTTATATATATAATCTTCTTTCCCCATTCATAAGTCAATGGACACCTGAGCTCTTTCCATAGTTTGGCTATTGTTGATAATGCTGCTATAAACATTGGGGTGCATGTACTCTTTGAATCTGTATTTTTGTATCCTTTGAGTAAATACCTAGTAGTACAATTACTGGGTCATAGGGTAGTTCTATTTTCAACTTTTTGAGGAACCTCCTTACTGTTTTCCAGAGTGGCTGCACCAGTTTGCTTTCCCACCAACAATGTAAGGGGGTTCCCCTTTCTCTGAATCCTCACCAACATCTGTTGTTTCCTGAGTTGCTAATTTTAGCCATTCTGATTGGTGTGAGGTGGTATCTCATTGTGGTTTTGATTTGTATTTCCCTGATGATGAGTGATACTGAGTATTTTTTTCATGTGTCTTAGCCATTCGTATATTTTCTTTGGAGAAATGTCTGTTCATATCTTCTGCCCATTTCTTAACTGGATTATTTATTTTTTGGGTGTTGATTTTGATGAATCCTTTATAGATTTTGGATACTAGCCCTTTATCTGATAAAACATTTGCAAATATCTTCTCCCATTTTGTAGGTTGCCTTTTAGTTTTGTTGGTTGTTTCCTTCGCAGTGCAGAAGCTTTTTTTTTTAAATTATGTTATGTTAATCACCATACATTACATCATTAGTTTTTGATCACAGAAACTTTTTATCTTGATGAGGTCCCAATAGTGAAGTTTTGCTTTTGTTTCCCTTGCCTCTGGAGATGTGTGTAGTAAGACGTTGCTACGGCCGAGGTCGAAGAGGTTGCTGCCTGTTTTCTTCTCTAGGATTTTGATGGTTTCCTGTCTTACATTTAGGTCTTTCATTCTTTTGAGTTTATTTTTGTGTATGGTGTAAGAAAATGGTCCAGTTTCATTCTTCTGCATGTGGCTGTCCGGTTTTCCCAACACCATTTGTTGAAGAGACTGTCTTTTTTCTATTGGATATTCTTTCCTGCTTTGTCGAAGATTAGTTGACCATATAGTTGTGGGTCCATTTCTGGGTTGTCTATTCTGTTCCATTGATCTATGTGTCTGTTTTTTGTGCCAGTATCATACTGTCTTGATGATTACAGCTGTGTAATACAGTTTGAAGTCTGGGATTGTGATGCCTTCCACTTTGCTTTTCTTTTTCAGGATTGCTTTGGCTATTCGGGGTCTTTTGGGGCTCATACAAATTTTAGAGTTGTTCTAATTCTGTGAAAAATGCTGATGGTAATTTGATAGGGATTGCATTAAATGTGTAGATTGCTTTGTGTAGTATAGACATTTTAACAATGTTTGTTTTTTTCAATACATGAGTGTGGAATGTCTTCCCATTTCTTTGTGTCCTCTTCAATTTCTTTCATAAGTGTTCTATAGTTTTCATAGCAGAGATCTTTTACCTCTTTGGTTAGGTTTATTTCTAGGTATCTTATTGTTTGTGGTGCAGTTGTAAATGGGATCAATTCCTTGATTTATTTTTCTGCTGCTTCATTATTGGTGTAGAGAAATGCAACAGATTTCTGTACATTGATTTTATATACTGCAACTTTACTGAATTCATGTATTCTAGCAATATTTTGATGGAGTATTTCAGGTTTTCTACACAGAGTATCATATCGTCTGCAAATAGTTAAAGTTTAACTTCTTCCTTGCTAATTTGGATGCCTTTTATTTCTTTTGGTTGTGTGATTGCTGAGGCTAAGGCTTCCAGTACTATGTTAGGTAGTAATGGTGAGAGTGGACATCCCATCCCAAGTGGTCTTGTTCCTGACCATGAAGGAAAATCTCTCAGTTTTTCTCCATTGAGGATGATACTAGCTGTGGATTTGTCAAATATTGATCCTTATGATGTTGAGATATAGTCCATCTATATCTACTTTGTTGAAGGTTTGAGTGGATCATATGATTCTTTTTTTTTTTTTTTAAGATTTTATTTATTTATTTGACAGAGAGAGACAGCAAGAGAGGGAACACAAGCAGGGGGAGTGGGAGAGGGAGACACAGGCTTCCTGCAGAGCAGGAAGCCCGATGCGGGGCTTGATCCCAGGACCCTGGGATCATGACCTGAGCCGAAGGCAGATGCTTAATGACTGAGCCACCCAGGCACCCCGGATCATATGGTTCTTATCCTTTCTTTTATTAATGTGGTGTATCACATTGATTGATTTGCAAATATTGAATCACCCCTGCAGTCCAGGACTAAATCCCACTTGTTTGTGGTGAATAATTCTTTTAATGTACTGTTGGATTCAATTTGCTAGTTCTGTTGAGAATTTTTGCATCCATGTCCATCAGGGATATAATTCTCATTTTCAGTGGGGTCTTTATCTGGTTTTGGAATCAAGGTAATTCTGGTCTCATAGAAGGAATTTGGAAGTTTTCCTTCCATTTCTTTTTTTTTGAACAGTTTGAGAAGAATAGGTATTAACTCTTCTTTGACTGTGGAATTCCTCTGGGAAGCCATCTGGCCCTGGACTTTTGTTCGTTGGGAGATTTTTGATTACTGATTCAATTTTGTTGCTGGTTATGGGTCCATTCAAATTTTCTATTCCTTCCTGTTTCGGTTTTGGTAGTTTGTATGTTTCTAGGAATTTGTCCATTTCTTCCAGATTACCCAGTTTGTTGGCATATAATTTTTCATAATATTCCCTTATAATCATTTGTATTTCTGTGGTGTTGGTTGTGATCTTTCCTCTTTCATTCATGATTTTATTTATTTGGATCCTTTCTCTTTTCTTTTTGATAAGTCTGGCTAGGGGTTTATCACTTTTATTAATTCTTTCAAATAACCAGTTCTTAGTTTCGTTGATCTGTTCTACTGTTTTTTTCTTTTATATCATTTATTTCTGCTCTAATTTTTATTGTTTCCCTTCTTCTGCTGACTTTAGGCTTTATTTGTTGTTCCTTTTCTAGCTCTTTAAGGTGTAAGGTTAGGTTGTGTATTTGAGACTTTTCTTACCTCTTGAGGTGGAGGTAGGCCTGTATTGAAATATACTTCCCTCTTAGGACTGCCTTTGCTGCATGAGGGTACAGGCATATTAGACAAATGATTGTAATTGGTAGGACAGGCATATGAATGGGGTTACATTTCAGGTCATGGGTGACACCAAACTTGGGTGCATCAGTAAAAGCTTCACAGAGGAGAAGATCTTGGCTTTAAGAGTAAGTTGTAGTTTTTCAAGTGGATAATTTTCTAAGCTAGAAATGGCCCGTTTGATTTTATCTCCTTAGTATCTCTTTTATTCATCTCTTCTCACCCATCCACATTACTATTATTTATGTTAACATACCTTTCACTTTGAAAGTATTCAACCTAGCTTCTTATTTATCTTCTTGTCTATAATCTGGTATTTTTTTTGAAATTATCTACCATATTTCCTTGGTCTAGATAAGTAGTTTGCAATTTTTTTGTCTCTAAGACTCCTTTACACTCTCAAAAATTATTAAGGACCTGAAAAAGCTTTTGTTTATGTGGGTGATAGTAATATTTACCATATTAGAAATTAACACTGAGAAATTTAAAAATTAAGTTAAAAATTTAAAGATGAAAAAAATCTCATTTCATGTTAACACGATATTTTTATTAAAAATATATTTTACAAAACTAAATAAAATTTAGTGAGAAGAGTAGTATTTAAATTTTTTTTTGCAAGTCTCTGTAATGTTTGATTTAAGAGAAGACAGATGGAGTCATATATCTATTTCTACTTTCAATCTGCTGGGATGCCGATGTCATGTAGTCTCTGTAAATCTCCACTGTAAACTCATAAAAGAATGAGAGTGAATAGTAATATTATGAAAATATTTTTGACCTTGCAAACCTTCTAAAATGGTGTGTGAAGGATAGGACAGCCTGGGCTTGGGTTGCTTTCTGCCACTGGGTGGAGGGCTAGGAGGTATCCTATATGCATTTTTTTTTTTTTGTAGGTGCTCTTCCAAATTTTTATTTAAATTGAATTCAATTAACATATAGTGTAGTATCGGTTTTTGGAGTAGAATTCAGTGACTCATCACTTACATACAACACCCAGTGCTTATCACAAGTGATCTCCTTAATGCCCATCACCCATTTAGCCCATCCCCTCCACCCCCCAGCAACCCTCAGTTTGCCTTTAACGTTCCTCCTCTGTGTTCTCACAATGTCCTGTATTGGTATTTATAACATTACTTATTAATCATTAGCTTTTTTATTCAGGCAGATACTATGTCCCCAACATTCAACACAATGCCTATTATGTTGTAGGCACATAATAACTATTTGAGAAATGAATGGATGTTGAAATTTGATACTATGCAAAGGAGGCTAAAAACAGGAAGGCATTAAAAACTTCTGAATTGAGTTATGACATGATGAGAGTTGTGTTTTAGGAAGAGTATACCATTATTATAGATGTAGTGAGAAATACACTTCTCTTTCAGCACAATAACTCCTTTCTTCTTCCTCTTGGAAGACTTCCATGATAATCAGTGTTTTTCATATACTTAAACACAATTATATAGTTTGGGCAATGAAACCCATAGATACATAAATCTGTGACGGTACTGAATTAATGAAAAGCAGTGAACTATCATCCAGTTTTATACTCAGTGAGAGTGCTAATTATGTAAATGAACAATGATCAGATCATATGTGACAATAGAACTCTGACTCAGAAGCCCAGGAAGCCAAACCATACCTCTGCAGCTACTGGCCCATAATTGTCAGGGCTGGTCAATGACCAGCAACTTTCCTATTTTTGCCACTACTTCCAAATCAGGACCAATCAGAGAAAGCCAAGTATGTTCTCTGAACCAATCACATATTATGCTCTTCTTCTAGGTAGTTCACCTCCATCTTCCCTATGCCAACAACTTCTAATCAGAGCACTCCTGATGACTTTCCTTTTTTTTTCTTACTATAAGCTTTCCCAATCCCTGCCTGCTTTTGCATCTTTGCCAAACACAAGAGATGATGACTGACCCCCTTGGCACAGCAAGCTCTGAATAAATAGCCTCTGTTCTTATATGGGTGATCTTCATTTTTTTCCACACCAGAAAATAAAATGGTCCATGGGAAGCTGAACTAAGGTAGTTATCGTTGACTATAACAAACACCATCCTGAGCAACGGGCTACTCTAGACAACTGGGGAAGCTACTTGATCTCAGTTGCTTTATATATTTCAGTAGAGTTGGTGGTAAAGGGTTCTAGAGCATAAATCTTAACTCAGCTGTCATAGTTCCAAATCATAGTTCCAGATCATGTCAGTAAAATAAACCAGTGAAAGCATTCTTTTATTAACCTGTTATCCAATGTTTCTTCCCCTGGAAGTTCTGCCTTTTGGTTGGTGTTAAGTTCTGTTGATTTGTCAATTAATATGCCTTTAGATTTTTTCTTTCTTCTCTGTCACATTGTCACTTACCCTTGTCCATGTTTTCATGATCTCATAATGAACAATCATCTAAGTGACCACTCTGAGCCTCTTTCCACTTTAAATAATTACACATGCTGAGCTTATTCCCCTAACTTCCATCATTAGTAATTTCCTCAAGAACTTACTCTATCTGTAAACTTTGTTTTGAAGGATTTATTTATTTATTTTAGTGGGGAGGGGCAAAGGGAGAGAGAGAGAGAGAAACTCAAGCAGACTCTGGGCCACATGTGGAGCCCAACGCAGGGCTCGATCTCACGACACTGAGATCATAACCTAAGCAGAAACCAAGAGTCAGACAACCGACTGCACCGTCCAGGTGCCCATATCTGTAAGCTTGAATTGGCATTTGTGCCCTGCATCACATGGCTTCCTTAACTAACCTAGCACCTGTGTCCTCCTGCTCTCCTCCATGTTCTGGACTCCTCTCCATGCCATGTTTATTCCACCTTTGTGTCTTTGGTCATTCTGTGGCTTGGTCTGCAATGCCTTCTTCCTTCCTTTCTATGCATCCTCGCTTAAACCATCCTCTAACTCTCACTTTGTCTCTCAGTAGTCTAATCTTTTGTACTAGATCATTCTATTGTAAATTTGCTCATGCTGTGAACCATGTTTCCCTGTAAGCTTCTAGATTAGAGGGGACCGTAAGTGAAGCTGTAGGAGATTTGCGCGGCAGAGATTAAAGCAGCAGTCATTATACTTGGAAAGTTGCCATTGGTCAGAGGCAGTGTAGACAGATGCCAAGATGGCAGCAGTTTCCAGGTCATACGTGCTCTTCTTCACCCTACTTTTAGCTCTCCTTCCTAACCTGCCTACTGACCAATAGCAGGCCCAGGCCCAACACCAGATGCTTGGCTGTAAGCTCCTAGAGGCAGTAGCCCCAAAGAGCCAACGATCCTCCACAGCAGAGACAGCTGCCTCCTTCACAGTACTGCTCCAGCTGAACACGCCTCAGCCCGAGATTGGCCTGCGATTTGGGAACAGAGGACTGGAATCCTTTCTCACGTGCCGGCTAGCCTCTCACATGTGGCCATATACTCTCTGATCTTTTTCTTCCTCATTCTCACTGAATTCTTAGCACTTTGGGGGCCAAAAATCTGATTTTCTGTTTTCAAACATGCTTCCTTAATTAACGAATTCATGGTATAGATACTAGGTTCTTAATTTTGATATTTCAAAGGAAACTAATCTTTTAAAAGAATTCAAAACACTCTTTTACTTTCATCTACCTTACCAGTGCACTTGAGAGGCAGGACTGTGCCATAGATATACAGAAGTCCACTTATGAACTTGAAAGTCAAGAATTTGACTGTTTTCTTTGTGTTTCTCCTCTAGCCCAGGGACAGTTTATATGGATAGCTATTGCTATTGCCTCAGTGTTGAAGGCAGAGTGCTGGAAAACTGGCTGTACGATGATGGGAACCTTGGTTTGGTATCTCAGATATTATCTTGATACACAGGAATAAAATTTAAACTTTTCATGGAATGAATGGATTGTGTGTCCTTTCAGGAATGCTATTTTTTTGCAACTAGACTTTTGATAAAAATTGGTTAGTAGCCAACATGAAGCTGCATTTTCTGGCAAGGAATCTAAGTTCATGTGTTCTGTGTTCTTTTTTTAAAGATTTTATTTATTTATTTGAGAGAGAGAGTGCACGAGAGGGGGTAGGGTCAGAGGGAGAAGCAGACTCCCCACTGAGCAAGGAGCCCAATGTGGGACTTGATCCTGGGACTCCAGGATCATAACCTGAGCCGAAGGCAGGCATTTAACCCCAACTGAGCCAGGAACCCAGTGTTCTGTGTTCTTAAGAACAGATCTATATAAAAAAAAAAAAAAAAAAAGAACAGATCTATATACTTAGAAATCAACTGGGGGGGGGGGAAAGGAGCAGAAGCTAAGTTTGCAATTCTCTTGCAAAAATGAGATGATCTAACCACCTTTCTTGCCTGAATAGATGAACACCATAATCCTTGTCTTCTAACAAAAAAAGTGTTGCTGTTGTTGTTTTTTTTTTTTTGAGAAAAAGGAATAATCTATTTTCTATATCTTCATCATAATTTTCTTTCTATAGAGAAAGAGGGATTGTTAGAGATGATTATTCTGATTTCTGACTCATATAGGCTTTAGATCTCCCAATACCTCAGACTCTTGAAATAACTTTTTAATTGAAATTGGGAGTGACATTTTGTATGTTTGGAAGGTATAATGTCTCATACTCTATGAACATGTGGTTAGGTAAGTCATTAACCCAGATAGCAGAGCTTTGAGAGTCTTGAAAATGAAGGAAAAATAACATTCAGTGCTGATTTCTGCAAAACTATTTTCTGAAAAAATCTGCGCTCCCCTTACATTCCTCTGGGGAAAGAGGGCCTATCTAACAGTGGTGATGTTTGCATAATATTGCACATGTAATTAATATCCCTTAATAAATGGCAAATTGTATGTTATATATATTTTACCACAAAGGAATACCAAAAAGAGAGCCCATCTTTTCATAACAAAGTCTTGGGTAAGCTTAAGAAGGTTAATGGATTGGTGATTTATATAATAGAGGAAGGAAGCAAGAGTACTCACAAGAAAAAAAATGATTTATATAAATTTCCTAGAAAAGGATTCTGTGTTACTGTTTCATAAGCAAAGACTGATTTTTAGGTTACTAACTTGGAGAGAGACTAAATTAATTTTTCTTCATTTCCATTTTTAAGATTCTGGTGTTTATAGATATTGTGGAATTCATTCACTTATTTATTCATTCTCTTCTCCTTAGCAAATGCCACCTCTAATATAGGAAATTATGTGTTTTATTTTAGGGAAGGATATAATCATCTGAAAAGTAACTTACTTAAAAGTATCATGACATGAAAAATATAGAATTATAAAATTATGGTTTTGAATATGCTGAACTCTCATAATCTGAGAGTTCCAGTGGAAAGACTCTTCCAATATTTTTTAATATGAAAGTTTTGGGATATGTCCCTATTGATTTTCTAAACATTCATAATATTTTATTCCTTCTATTTCTATTTTTATTAAGTAATTCTTTTCTTTTTTTTTTTTTTAAGATTTTTAAAAAATTTTTTTTATTTGAGAGAGAGAATGAGATAGAGAGAGCATGAGAGGGGGGAGGGTCAGAGGGAGAAGCAGACTCCCCGCTGAGCAGGGAGCCCGACGCGGGACTCGATCCCGGGACTCCAGGACCATGACCTGAGCCGAAGGCAGTTGCTTAACCAACTGAGCCACCCAGGCGCCCTAAGTAATTATTTTCATAACCTGGAGACAAACAGTTTTGCTTACATCACATAGATACTTTTATAATGCATGAAAAATCACACATATGTTGTAAAACTTTAGGATATATTATCATATAATTTCTGCAGACTTAAATTTTAACTTCAAAGTAATGTCTCAATTGCTCCATGATAGCTAGATGTGAAATGCATAATTTTTATATGATTAAAAATGAGTTGCCATCTTGATTATCTAGAGATCTTCGAACTGTTGCATCTTTTTAAAAGAAGATTTATTTATTTATACTCAAGGGGAGAGAGAGAGGTGGAGGCGCAGAGGGAGAGAATCTCAAGCAGACTTCCCACTGAGCTTGGAGCCCAAAGCAGGGCTTGATTCCAGGACACTGAGATCATGACCTGAGCTGAGATCAAGAGTTGGTCGCTTAATCAGCTGAGCCACGCAGGCACCCCTCAACTGTTACATCTTTTAAAAAGCATTCTATCTCAGTTTACAGAAATTAAAATAATTCCACTTATATTTTTAGCTGGATTTAAATGTGGAGGTCTGAGACTGGTGGTGGAGACTAACGTCTTTAGAAGATCTTGATTCTGCCAATTCTGTATAGTATTGAGTTGTGTCAAAACAGATAAAAGAAAGTGGAAAGATGGATAATTCCCTGTAAATATAATGATAAAATTATCTGTAAATATAAGTGAGAACTGAGTGTTCAAACTATTTGTGTTCGTGTACTTCAGATATTAGAACCATCACCATTTTTCTCCATGAATAAACAGCAGGTTTTATTATTGTTCTTCTTACCCAAATTATCTAGGCTATTTTTAATCTTCCACTTTAATCTTCTAGGGTAGACATGGTCATACAGGAGGTATACATACACACTGCCAACTGAATATTCAAGCTTTATTCTGCTGCCAAGATATGATTTGTAACAAACCTGCTGATATGATTTTGCATTCTCTGCAGAAATCACTCTGTGGTAAACCAGGTTTTTTTGGCCACAGCAGTATCCCCTGCTAAGAGCTAAATAAGCCATAATATTGAGAAGCCAGGCTGGAATTTAGCTGTTTAATTGTTTTCATGTGTTTGCATTAGCATGGGTATGAACCCCAAGTAGTCAACATAGGAAGATTGGAATTGGAATCCAGGTCTTGTTCTCATAGAGCTAAGGTGAAAATGTACCCTTAGCCTCTGTTTCTCAGGGAAATATCGATTGCTTTTGAAGGAAAGTAAAATTATTTTAAGGAAAGACTCTCTGTAGTCCAGTTATACTCCCATTTCCTTCTCTTTTCTCTTGACATTTCTTAGAACCTTGCAAGAATCCAAGTAAATAAAGCTAAACGTTTACTACCAAAAAATAGCTTTCAGAACTACTCATGTGGCAGGCACTTTATATTCTTGCATATATCCCCCAAATCTACTTTACGAGGTAGGGATATTATACCATATACTGTTTTTCAAACAGCTTTATTGGGGTGTGATCAATAATCAAATAACTGCACATATTTAATGCATGTAATTTGGTGGGTTTGAA
Organism: Leptonychotes weddellii; assembly: GCF_054177405.1. NCBI lineage: Eukaryota > Metazoa > Chordata > Mammalia > Carnivora > Phocidae > Leptonychotes > Leptonychotes weddellii. The sequence continues at coordinate 82,627,491 of NC_138370.1, forward strand.
CATACCCAAACATCTGTGAAACCATCACTACAATCAAGGTCACAAAGGCTTGGAGAGAAGGAATTTGCTAAAGATTCCAGAGATAATATGCAAGCCAGCACAGATTTGAACCCTGGTCTTTCTGACTTCAAAATCCATGCACTCTCCATTGCACTGCTGCCAAGTTATATTTTCACCTGGACTAGTATTTATGTATTGGCATAGACTTGCTAGAGATGTTAGCATGGAAGACCTAGATTTTCTCCATTGAAAAATAAGACATATAAACACACTTATGGGACACAACCTTTGGAATTGGGCTGCCCCCCAAAAAAATCCAGAGAATGTTCATTCAATTTAAGCAAAAGTCACTTTACTCAGATATAGAGAGAAGGGAATTCACACTGTCTGATTATGTCTTTTCCTCAGTTGTAAAGGCACATGGGGCATTGTACGAATAGTAGGAATGGGTCAAGAAGGCCTGCTTTCCCAAGTTGCCACAGAATCAGAAATCATTTGTGTGATGGACGGGTCATTCTTCTAGGGGGATATGATATCATTTTATTAACTCTTTAAAGCAGGAGTGAGTTATGTACATGTGTATATATGGCATTAGATATATTAAATTACTTATTACACTTTATTTTCATGTATTTGTCTTTCTCCTAATTATGTGTTTATGGCAGTATGTACTGACATTTGGAGGTGTTGGAATCACTGAAAATACAATCTTTCTCAAGTTTCCAGCATGTTAATATACCATGTGACGGGATAAAGTTAAATTGAAAAAAATTTTGATTCCTTTCCAATAAAAAGATAATTTTCACTTGGACAATTTGGTCACTATAAAAAATGTTTTGAAAAAAAGTAAAAATGAGTTTTAACACCACCAACCAGATGTGGCTTTTGCTGTTATTTGGTGAATTGATAAAGTTATTTAAAAGAAAACCTTATGAATGGTGTTGCATGTATAAAAAATGAATGAAGAAATAAACGTTTGATATTTTATACTATTCATTGTAGAGGAATTAAGGTATGCAAAAGCAATATATTCTAGCATTTCACAGGCGAAGAATAACAAAACAATTTTATTTATATATAGACATTTTCAAGAAAAAAGAAGCTTTCTTTTTAAAGTATACACTGAAAACTTAATTTCATATAGCAATCAGGATTATGGATCCACAATTTTGATGTCATGGTTAAAAATAAACACTGCCCTCCCCCCCACCCCCCGCCAAAACACTGGTTACCAAGGGTTAAATGACTTCTCCTCCCTCTAGCCCTAACTGGGATCCTGTTTCAATGGCTGATGGTTTGTTTTTCTTCTTGCTTGAAAATAGCTAGACAAAGAAACCATATGGAACAAAGCCTAAAAGTATTATTATGTAGCAGATTGTATTTTTGAAAAATGGTTGCAAAATAACTTCCAAGCCTCATGCACTCTTAGAACCTTGCCACTCACCCATAAAGAGTCTAGTTCTCTCCCTTGCCTTGAATTTGGGTGGGATTGCACTTGCTTCACTAACAGAATGTAGTCTCATGCAAACTTCACTTTGCATGATAATTAGCTAAGAACACACTCTAACCTTCTATTTGGTTCTCCTGGGATGATTGTTCTGAAGGACATCAGATCATGTAGCTGACCACCGCCCCCCCTGCCCCAATACAGGTGTGCTGTGAAGAAGCCCAAATACATGGAGAGAGCAGAGAGAAACATTGAATCTGCATGGATAGCAATCTATGTCCAGCTCTCTCAGTTGCTCCAGTTCCTCCTTGTTCCAGTCCAGCTACTGTGTACTGTGTGCAAGTGAGTGATTGTACCAGAACCATGAGCCGAGCCCATTCTGAATTCCTGACCTATTATCATGAAAAATAAAAAAAATGATTGTTGTTGTCTTAAGCAACTACATTTTGGGGTGATTTATCATGCGGCAATAGATAATTGGAGCAGAATTTGATGTGACATGGAGTGCTGACATGACAAAAACCTAATGTGGACAGAATCCTTTAGGAAGAGACTGTTAAGTGAAATCCTGAAGCACCTAGGGAGGATGTTACTGAAAACTGGAAGGAACACGAGGAGGGTGTTAGAAGCCTAAAAGGCTTCAAGAAGTGTGTCTGTGAGGGCTTAAAGCAAAGTGAGGAAAACATAATTGAAAGTTGGAGAAAAGGGACCCTTTGTTATATACTGGCAGCAAGTTTAGTGAAACTCTTGCCTATGTGAATGTGGAACATAGACTGTGTGCCTAATGAACTCAATGATCTGGCTTCTTCTTGCTGCCTACATTAAAATGAAAACGGACTGATGAACTAACGAGATTATTTAGTTTTGAATGGAATTCATAGAAAATACAAAGGATTCAGAGCAGTCTTTTCAGAGAGCAAATTGTTATCAAATTTAAAAAGGGCTTAAGGGGGCGACTGGGTGGCTCAGTCGGTTAAGTGTCCAACTCTTGATTTTGGCTCAGGTCATGATCTCAGGATGGTGAGATCGAGCCCTGCGTTGGGCTCCATGCTGGGTGTGGAGCATGTTTAAGGTTCTCTCTCTCCCTCTCCTTCTGCCCCTCCTGCCCCTACCCCCTGCTTTCTCTCTCTCTCTCTCTCAAAAAACTGGGTGGGGGGGGGGCTTTAGGACAAAGTTCTAAGGGATAGAAGATAGGGCTATTCTTTGTAAGACCTCAAAAGTTTCTAAGGCATCATATAACACATGCAGTACATGAGAGGCCCCAAGCCAGAACCACCCAGATGAGCCTTCCCTAAATTCTTGGCCCATAGAAATCATGGGAAATAATAAAATGGTTGCTATTTTAAGCCATTTCAATTTGGAGTGATGTTTTTTGGTCAAAATAGATAACCAGGACATATTCAAAAGATAAGAATTATGTATAAAGTAATAGGTACTCATTTTTAATTTAAATTTTAAATTTTAACTTTTTTTTAATTTTTTTCAGAGTTTTTATTTATTTTGACAGAGAGTGAGAGAGGGAACACAAGCAGGGGGAGTGGGAGAAGGAGAAGCAGGCTTCCCGCTGAGCAGGGAGCCCGATGTGGGACTTGAGCCCAGGACCCTGGGCCCATGACCTGAGCCCAAGGCAGACGCTTAATGACTGAGCCACCCAGGCACCCCTTAAATTTTAACTTTTAAAGATTTTTTTTTAAATTTATTTATTTGAGACAGAGAGAATGAGAGAGAGAGAGCACATGAGAGGGGGGAGGGTCAGAGGGAGAAGCAGACTTCCTCCTGAGCAGGGAGCCGGATGTGGCACTTGATCCCAGGACTCCAGGATCATGACCTGAGCCGAAGGCAGTCGCTTAACCAACTGAGCCACCCAGGCGCCCCTTAAATTTTAACTTTTAAAAATGAATTTACCACCAGGAAGTAAGGTAAACATTATTCAGGTATGTGGATATTAAATAAATGTAACGTGGATATTAAATAAATGTAACATGTCTGATTTACTTCAGAAGTGAAAATTTAAAGCAAAAACCCCTCCTATTTAAAGATTAAACCATATTTTATTTAAATGTTGAATCATACATATGTTCTTTTCTTTATTCCTTCATCATTAAAACAGAATAGAAATATTTTTAGGCCAGGGAATTGGCTTTCGCACTATGGGTGTTACAATATATGACGCCCTTTTCAGAAAGACAAGTGTTACAGACAGGGGGCCCATGAAAGTTTATTTTAATTAAGCACTTAATTTTCACCCAGAAGTGAAAGTTTCCACATGTAAGTAAAGTTTCTCATCATGTGGGCTTTCACAATGACTTGTTGAGAAAACTGATTCTAACTTTTACATAAAATTAAAATTGTAATTTTACATAAAATTAAAAATGAAAGGTGACTGGCATTTTGCCTTTAATTCATGATAGATATATATTGATTTAAATATAGCAATTTAGGGGCGCTTGGGTGGCTCAGTCAGTTAAGCGACTGCCTTCAGCTCAGGTCATGATCTCAGGGTCCTGGGATCGAGCCCCACATCGGGCTCCCTGCTCAGCGGGGAGTCTGCTTCTCCCTCTGCCTGCCTCTACTTCTGGCTTGTGCTCTCTTGCTTACTCTTTCTCTCTCTAAATAAATAAATAAATAAAACAATATAAATAAACTCTATTGATGAAATTCATACGGGGTATATAGTTGAACTTTGCAAAGGGATAATATTGTAGGATATCATAGTATTCCAAATTTTCTATAGGCTTCTTTTTTCTCCCTCACTCCTCCCCCACCCCACCTTCCTTCTTTCCTCCTTCCCCTCTTTTTTCTCCTTCCTCCTTTTGTGATTTTTTTTTTTTAAGATTTTATTTATTTATTTGTCAGAGAGAGAGAGAGCGAGAGCGAGCAAGCATGAGCTGGGGAAGGGGCAGAGGGAGAGGGAGAAGCAAATTCCCTGCTAAGCAAGGAGCCCGATGGGGGACTCTATCCCAGCCCCAGGATCATGACCTGAGCGGAAGGCGGAAGCTTAAAGTGACTGAGCCACCCAGGTGTCCCCATCCTTCTCTGATTTTAAAAGATAATTTTTTTAATGATAGGTCAAAATTATTTCTTTTTTCTTTGGTCCCTTTCTCATTTGTATCTATATAATGTGTTTAGCCTATTTACTTGCTGTGTTTAAGAAAAAACCCTTCATTGTGTTAAAAATAGGTGACCTAGGTAATTATTCCCGACTTCAGGGAGTTCGCATTTTATTATAGTAAAAAGTCACGTACTGAGCTCATCACAGTATCCTCAGATACTTACCTACAAGTCGAATGATGCACTTGAGACCACAGAAAAGAGAGTGATTAATATTTTGGGGTGAAAATGTGGTTTAAGCAGTGATGTGCTAGAGTTGGCTTGCACTGATTTAGGGATAGTTTTATGGAAGAGATGTCTTTTGAACTGAGCTTTAAAAGATAAGTAGAAGGGTTTTTGCCAGGTTGCAAGGGAGAACGGGCTAGGGAAGGGCACTAGGTGATAATCATGGCTACTATTTACTGGGTACTAGCTATGGGCCAGGTACTTGCTAAGTAAACCCTTACATACACTATCATAATTCATCCTTGAAAGGTCCCATGAGTAGATCTTACCAACACCATTATACATAGAAAATAGAGGCTCTGGGATTGAAATCATGTCTGTCATTTTAAAGGTTTACCATTGCACTTGACTGCTTCATAAATAAATAAATGGATATGGGGAAGTTTGGGGGAGTACACTAAGTTTAAGAAAACAGAGTATTTCTCTTGTCACCACTTTGCATAGCCTGCTATTTTCTGAAGTTATATATAAACTCCTCTGGCTGGGACAAACTTATTCTCTAGGCAAACTCACTGATAAACCCTCAATATTATAGAATCTCATGGCCCTTTAAGATATTTTGTATTAAGATATTTGTATGTGTATTTTGTGTTAAGATATTACATTCAGAATATTAAATTCCAGGAGAGTGGTGAGTGATAAGATTAAAATAGCTAACACATAAAGTCAATTGAAGTTGTGACCTGCCCAGTGTTTTGGGCCAGGAAAGTTGGGTGGACTGCAAGGAAGGGGAAGGCATTAGAGAAAGTCAACTGACAGAGACAGACTGAGAGAGACTTTTGCAGCATGTAGAACCAAAAAAGAGATTAATACCTAGAATATAAAAGGAACTTCTGCAAATCAACAAGGATAACACAGGAAAACCAATCTAAATGGGCACAATGCACAAATAAGCAATTCACAGAAGGAAAAGTCTCAAATGACCAATGAGTATGTAAAGAGAGCAAAACCTTACTAGAAATCCCCCCAAAATGCAAATTAAATAACCTAGCCTTCAGCCTCTCAAAAAAGTATGCCACAATTTTGGTTAAACTAATACTTGGTGCTTAGATTATTATGATTATGTGAATATTATTCATATCTCTGATTTTATATCATTTGATTTATGGCTTTTAAAAATATTTGTTAAGGTAAGATACACAATACAAGTACACATTTAAAGTGGAAAATTTGACAAGATTTTACATACGTTTATATCTGTGAAACCATCACCATAATCAAGATAATGGACATACCCATCACCCTCAAAATTTCCTGTGTCCCTTTGGAATCTTTCTGTATTCCCCATTACCTGATAGGCAAACACTGATATGCCTTTTGTTGAATAGATTAGTTTTCATTTTTAAGAATTTTATATAATCAAATCATGGAACATTAACCTTTTTTTGTTTGGCTTCTTTCACTTATTTTGAGATTTTACAATTATTTTGAGATTCATTCATGTTGTTGCAAATAACACTAGTTTATTTTTATTGCTGAACTTATTCCATTATATGGATGTGCTACCATTTATTTATCTATTCACCTGTTACTAGATGTTTGGATCATTTCTAGTTTTTTGTTATTACAAATAAAAATATTATGAACATTCATGTACAAATCTTTGTATGGACATATGTTTCATTTCTCTTGGTTAAGTACCTAGGGGTGGAATGGTTGTATCATATGGCAGGCAAATGTTTGACTTCTTAAGAAACTGCCAAACCATTTTCCAAAGTGTTTGTATCATTTTACATTCATATTATCAATGTATGAGAGTTCCAGTTCTGCCACATCTTCTCCAACACTTAATACTATCAGTCTTTGTCTTTTTAATTTTAGCCATTCTAACAGGTATATAGTTGTATCACCTTGTGATTTTAATTAGTGTTGCCCCAACAACTAATGATATTAAGCATCTCTTCATGTTCTTATTTGCCATCTGTATATCTTCTTGAGTGAAGTATATGTACAAATCCTTTGCTCATTTTTATTTTTTTAATTTTAATTAATTTATTTTTAAGTAGGCTCCATGCCCAGCTTGGAGCCCAATGCAAGTCTTGAACTCATGACCCTGAGATCAAGACCTCAGCTGAAATCAAGAGTCAGACACTTAACTGACTGAGACACCCAGGCAGCCCCCTTTGCTCATTTTTAAAATTGAGTTTTAAAAAATTTTCTTATTGTTCAGCTTTAAGTTCTTCTTGATATATTTGGACACAAGTCATTTATCAGATCTTTGATTTACAAATATTTTCTCCCAGTTTGTGGCTTTTCTTCATTCTCTTAACTTTTGAAAATCTTTCAAAAATCAAAAGCTTAAAATTTTGATGAAGTCTGTGTTATTTTTTCCTTTGTAGATTGCGTTTATGGGATTGCGTCTAAGAACTCTTCGCCTAATTCAAGGTCACAGGGATTTTCTCCTGAGTTTTCTTCCAGAAGTTTTATAATTTTAGGTTTTATATTTAGGCTTATGATCCATTTTGGATTAATCTCTGTGTGTGGTGTGAGGTCTAAGTCAAAGTTCTTTTTGCATGTGTGTGTGCATGTGGATTTCCAATTGTCCCAGCCCTATTTGTTGGAAAGACTTTCTTTTTTTCACTGAATTCCTTTTGCATCTTTATGGAAGATCAGCTTTGTGGGTCTATTTCTAGCTCTCCATTCCATTCCACTAATCTATTTATGTATCTTGACTCTAGTATCACATTGTCTTTACTGTAGTTTCTTTTTTCTTTTTTACTTGTCACAGTGAAGTTTATGAAAAACACTGGTATGGAGACATGGAGATAGACAAATACATTTAGGTGGGTTGGCTCAGGTGCAGTTGTGGTTTCTTTACATTGATGTCATATTTGCTGAGGGCAGAGGTCAAGTCCTCCATGGTTAGAGTGTACTTGTGGTCCTTTCTCTGCCAGAGGCTGTGCCCTTCATTTTGCAGTGCCACAGGACATCACTGGAAATATCTGAGATGAATTTCTGGGCATCTAGAGAGATGAGCCAAATTATGCTTGGATTCGAGGCCCCAGAGCCAGCTTGGTTCAGGGAGTAGCCAGTCACGGTATCTGGGATCTTAGGTGTGTAATTCTCCAGGTACGCCTGAGAGTCCGCTAGAGGCTTACTGAACACTTCCAGCTTCAGGTCTTTGTTGGCTATGCTTGGTAGTATGTAAAGCCTATTAGACACAGCCCAACCCAGGGTGAGGGCGGGAGGGAGGGGCAGGCAACCACTGCTCCAGCCCCCTAGGCCTCCCTGCTATCCCCAAGGGGTCTGGTCTTGTTCTACTGAAGGTTCTGGGAGGCTAAATAGTTGTATCATGAGTCTTGAAGTCAGGAAGTATTAATCTTTAAACTTTATTCTTTTTCAAAATTGTGTAGCTATCCTTTGCATTTACAGTGAATTTTACAATCAGCTTATCAATTTCTAGAAAAACCCTGCTGGGATTTTTCCTTGGATTTTAAAAATCTGTACATCAATTTGGGAATAACTGACGCCTTAACAATATTGAGTTTTGTGACCCATCAACAAAATATCTCCCTCCATTTATTTAAATCTTTAGTTTCTCTCAACAATGTTTTATAGTTGTTAGTGTAGAGGTCTTTCGCACTTTTGATTAGATTTATTCTTATTTAATCGTATTTGCCTTCTTTCACTTAGTAATACGTATTTGAGTTTCCTACATTTCTTCTTGCAGTTTGATAGCTCATGTCATTTTAGTACTGAACAGTAGTATTACATCGTCTGGATTTACCACAGTTTATTTATATATTCACATTCAATAGAAGGTCATCTTGGTGGCTTCCAAGTTTTGACAATTACGAATAAAGTTTCTATAAACATCCTTGTGCAGGTTTTTGTGTGGACATGAGTTTTCAACTCATCTGAGTAGATAACAAGGAGCATAATTGTTGGATCATATGGTAAGAGTATGTTTAGTTTCCTAAGAAACTGCCAAACTGTCTTCCAAAGTGGCTTTCACGTTTTGCATTCCCATCTGCATGGATGAGCATTCCTGTTGCTCCATATCCTTACCCGCACATGGTGCTGTCAGTGTTTTGGATTTTGTCCATTCTAATAGGTGTGTAGTGGAATCTCATTGTTTTAATTTGCAATTTCCTAATCTTGCATGAACTTGGTAATGCCTATTTGCCACTGAGATTCCCCCACCCCAATTTATTGAGATACAATTGACATATAACACTAAGTTTAAGGTGTACAGTGTGTTGAGTTGATATGCTTACATATTGCAAAATGATTACCACCCTAATGTTAGCTAACACCTACATTATGTCACATAATTTCCATTTTTTTGGTGTGTGTGGTGAAGACGTTTAAGATATGCTCTCTAACAACTTTTAAGTATATAATACAGTACTGTTAACTATAATCACAATGCTGTACATTAGATCCCCAGAATTTGTTCATTTTAAAACTGGAGTTTGTACTCTTTGACCAAGATCTCCCCTTTTACCCCACCCTGCAAGCTCCTGGTAACCACCATTCTAGTCTCTGATTCCATAAATGTGATGTTTTTAGATTCCACATCTAAGTGATACTATAGAGTATTTGTCTTTTTTTGTTGAGTCTTTTTCTTTCATGGCTTATAGTATGGCGAGTTTTGTGTGCACTTGAAAAGAATATGTAATGTGCTATTGGATGGAACATTCTCCCATAGATCACCATCTTTTGTTGCCTACTGTCCAGTTCTTGAAAACCAGTGTTTCACATATATTGTCTTTTGTTTGTTTGTTTCAGGTAGTAGAATAAGTTCAGCTCCTGTTAATTCATCTTGGTTAGAAGCCCAAGTTCTCTAGTGTAATATTTTCCCTTTCTCTTGGACCCTTTCTTTTCCTCCTTTTTGCTTTCCTTTGTTTTCTTTGTATCTGTCACTAATTATCCTTAAACTTCATGTCAGAAATTTGAATTTCCTCTCTCTGTATGTTCAGACACATCAGGTAATCTTATCACTTTAATATTTTTCTGAGGGATATCCTTTCTAAAACTTTCCTTCCTCCTGTTTCAATGTAGACTAGTTGCTGTCTTTGTTTTGGTTATTGTCCTGGGATTTCTGTTAACTAATAGTCTATAAATATACTTCTTTAGTCTCCTGTGTTTTTGTGGACCTCTTACCTACCTTTTTCTTGGTTTATTCCCCAGTTTTGGTGGAACACACCTTGCAGTAGCTTCCTGAAAATAAATACATGAGAAAAATATTTTTTCTTGAGAACTCATAGGACTGAAAATATCTTTATTCTATGCTCCCATTTGACTTTAAATTTGTATAGTTACAGAATTCTAAGTTGGAGATGAATTTCCCTCAGAATTTTCATTGTGTCATTTCCCCCAGAGTCCAGTATTGCTACTGAGAAGATTGACAACCTTTTTAATTCCCATTCTTTTGTCTGCAATATGTTTATCTCTTTGAAGCCTTTTAGGATCTTCTATTTTTATCCCAAGTGTCAGAAAACTTATCATTGATCCCAATTACTTAGCACTTTTTAATCTAAAATTTACATTTAATTTCTGCAATAATCATTTAAAGTTTTCAGGAACTTGTTTCTTTTTCAATGTTTCTTTTTTATTACATTCTATTTTCACATCATGAATTTAATATCTTCCCTTATCTCTTTAAGGGTATTAATTTCCATGTTTAAAAGTTTTATTTTGTTCTTTGTATTGACTGTTTCTTTGACCTTCATGTTTCTTTTTTATTTATTTTTGTCACTATCATTCATGTCAAAGATTACTCTTTAGATATCTGGTAAAATTTTGTGTGTTCATAGTTAAGAACGAAAGATTTAAGAGTTCACTGAAATCTGTGTGTGTGTGTGTGTGTGCATGTGTGTGCCCACAGGCCTACAGGGTGTGTTGATTGACAAGCTTCTATGTAGGTTATTTGGGTGGGGATTGTGCTGCTTCATTGTTCATACTCAACTTGAGTATGTAGATCTTTTCTTTATACATATTCAGTTTTCCCAGGTAGAAATCCTTTACTTTCTTGCCTAGGGGTTATTAGGGTCACTACCGGAGCTCCAAGAGTCAGGGTGCCGTGGTAGCAGGGGGTGAGTTCAAGGGTCTCCCTATTTAGTATATAAATTTCACTCAGTATGGCATCTCTGCCTTCGGCTGTGCCCGATGACTCCTAATCCAGTTTCCAAGGTTTGGCTTTTTTAGTCTTTTACTGGGGTGATGGAGGGCATTTAGGTACTTAACTGCTTTCTATACAGACTGATAACCAACCCTTCTATTTTCAGTCCCACAAGTACCTGAGCTTCAGTGGTACTTGTGAGACCCAACTCTTGAGGCTTTTCAAGGTTCGTGTCTTGTTTCTGTGTAGGAATTTAGATTTCCTCTTGTCTTCTAAGTCAGTTATTATAAGTCCATATACTTTCCACCTTCCAAAATTTAGTTGACATCTCTCTTTTCTATATTATCCTGGAACTTAAAAAATCCTTTTAATGTAATTTTAATGTATTCTCAGGAGACAGCAGAGATTAATGAATGGTTGAGATATGTTCTCTTTTGTTTAACTATTTTTTTTAACCATGAAATATAACAAATGTATAGAAAGTGTACAAAGAATATAGTTCACTGATTTTTACAAAGCAACCGGTCAGGTTAAGACACAGAGTATTGCCAGTCTAACAGAGTCCTCTCTGCTGTAAGAATCTTTATCCCATCACAATAAGTATTATTTCAGTGCAACCCGAATATCCTGAAACCTTTTCTATAGTTTCCTGAATGTGTCACTTGATAAGTAATCCCAAATTAGCTCAATTTGCTCTATATTTTCCTGGTGTCTACTGTATGGAAAAAACATTCCATATAATAGACAATAGTCAGTGTTGATATAGAGCAAGATATAACAGAGCTTGCTGACTAAGTTTTATCTTAGTGAGTGTAGTGTTTTGTTAAGGAACATTTGTGTGCAGGTACAACTTGACTTTATCCAAAAGAAACTTCATCTAACACAGAAAACTATTCCTCCTTTGAGATATTCATTCTGTAATACTAATCTAATATTCCAATGTGATTTTTTTTTTCTGTTTTAGAAGGTTCTGGGGGAAACATTGAAGTTAGACTGTCATATAGAGCCAGTATAAAATAAGTTGAAAAATAATATTTCTTGGTAATATCATTTACTCTCTACTTACTTGAAGCCTAACACCCTTCCTTTACAAAGGCCATAGTTTTCTGTGACCCGGAAAAGCTATAAATTTTACCAGCTGGTTTTAACTGAAAAGAAATCTCAAAAAAATTTCCTCCTGTGGGCTCTATAAATGCTGAGATAGTAGACTGACACATGAAATATACTAACTGTAGTTATTCATGCCTTTACCCCCGTCTCATACATGTTCTAGTGATTTGTTATTCTATTCCATTTATAAATAGCCATGGAGCAGAGTCTCACTGAATGAGAAGCCTGCTGTTTTTTCTTAATGTAAAGTGTCAAGTGAGTTGGATATTTTGGGGCACATAAATCCTTGTTTGGCACCTAAGCAGAGAACATGTTAAGGATTTAGCATATGGAGGGTAAATTGGTTATCAAATTTTGTCTACATTTAGTTTCTTTTTTCTCCTTCAGGAATTAAGTTGAAATTGATATCTTTTGTTGTTGTTGTTGTTGTTGTTGTTGTTTTTGTTTTTGAATTTTACTCTTTGTCTGCAATCTAAAGAAAAAAGGTGGGAAAAATAGACAAGTATATTTAATCTTTCTTTCCATGAAAGTGCAACATTGGGAAACTTCTGCAGTGCATGAGGCATTCTTCTGCATGAGAAACAGGATGCTAGATGAAATCTCTGAAACCTTCTAGTTCCGGTACTTGCTTTGTCACATTCAATCTCCAGCAGTTTTGTGTTGTCTTTTTCCTATTTAAGAGTTTTAGATTAGCTATTGAAATGGACATCCAAAAACATAATCTCAGGGAAAACAATTTGCATAAAGATTATATTGGAGATTTTCTACCCTTGCTGAACATTAGAATCCCCTGTGCAGCTTGTTGAACAGATTCTTGGGTCCTGCTCCCAGAGTCTGATTTTCCAGCCATTGTTGATAATGCATTTGGTTTCTGCTCCTGTAAGAGTCTACACTTACAGGAAGGGGCCTTTTCATTGTAGCTTCCCAAACTCTGAAGTTCAAACACCATTTTCATTACATTGCTTCTCTATTCCTTAGAGTAGCAATTTTTAAGTACTAGCAATCTCTCAAGGAAAGAATAGGGATAGATAATTTGGGGGCATGAGGCTCAGTGAGAGAGAACGGCAGGCTGGAGGGCAGAGGACGTGGGAGTCCTTTGACATCAGGTTTCTTAGCAGCCACTGTTGTGAAAGAAATGCAGAAAAGGAGAGTGGAGGGCACCTATGAAGAAGCTATTTCCCCTTTCTAACCTTTCCCTCAGTAAGCACACATGTGTGTAGCCACTCATTCCCTCAGCTCAGCCAGATGCTTGAATGGTTCTGTCCAAACAGCTGGAAGCAACCCCAATAATCCATCAGTATGGCAGCTCAATGTTCTCCCGAGGTCTGCTCTGTGGGACGTAGGTTAACTCCAAGTCCACTGGGTTAATTCATGACTCAAAGAAACATTTGAAAATATGGGGCTGAGGGAAGCACACCTGAAATGGGAGTCAGGAGACAAAAGTTCTAGTTCCAGTTCTGTTGTTTATTGCCAAAGTGAGTTCCTTAATATCCCTGAGCATTAGTTTTTTGTTTTGTTTTTCTTACTCAAGAAAGGTTGCATTAGATGATTCTTGGGTCCCATTTAGCTCTTAATCTGTTATTCTGAGAGGGCTGTTTCGGAGGCAGGAAGCTGGTTTCTGATCAAAGTTCTGCTGCCTGGTGTTGTCAAGTAACTGTTGCCCCACTCATTTGGTGAGATTCTTTCTCTTGGGAAGAAATCAGTGTTTTTGATGAGGTTGGCAACATTGCTTATTTCTGCTTATTGCTGAATATTGGCACACCTTCTGTTTTTATAAACTGTAGATTAGTTTGTGCAAAGTATAAAAGTTGCAAAGTATAAAATTGAAGAGGCTGGGACTTGGAAATGTGATATGAGTTGCAAACTGGTCACTGAATTCCTGCTTGTTTGAATAAAGGTTGAAAATTCTCTTGGAGTATTGTTCAATCTCCTGATAGAGTCTCAAGATTTTGTTTAGTCTGTTTTCTTTTAATATTACAGTTATTAATACTATTAGTATTCTGATGGATACAGATTCATAAGTAAAATCCATTTTCAGGAATAATTAGTAGCTTAAACTCAATCTGCCCTAAATAAACTGATCTTTCACTCAAAATGTGCTTTATTTGCTGTATTTCCTAACATTTTATTTTTTTTTAAATTTTAAAAATTTTTTTATTTTTAAAGATTTTTATTTATTTATTTGACAGAGAGAGAGATAGCAAGAGCAGGAACACAAGCAGGGGGAGTGGGAGAGGGAGAAGCAGGCTTCCTGCCAAGCAGGGAGCCCAATGTGGGACTCGATCCCAGGACCCTGGGATCATGACCTGAGCTGAAGGCAGATGCTTAATGACTGAGCCACCCAGGCGCCCTGTATTTCCTAACATTTTAAAAGAGATACCTTCGTAATCACATCTAATCCCTTCTCCTCCTACACTGTCCACACTTAATGAAGGGCCAATTTTGCTTGGTTCTACCCCTAAAGTGTCGTTATATGAGCCTTATTGCTCCTGACTCATTACTTCTTGCTTATATCATTGCAATAATCTTCTATCTTTAATACTTATCCTCACCAATTCATACTTTAATGTCACGAGGATAACCTTTCTTTCTTTCTTTCTTTCTTTCTTTCTTTCTTTCTTTCTTTCTTTCTTTCTTTCTTTCTTTCTTTCTTTTCTAAGATTTTATTTATTTACTTGACAGAGAGAGAGACAGCGAGAGAGGGAACACAAGCAGGGGGGAGTGGGAGAGGGAGAAGCAGGCTTACTGCTGAGCAGGGAGCCAGACGTGGGGCTCGATCCCAGGACCCTGGCATCATGACCTGAGCCAAAGGCAGATGCTTAACTGACTGAGCCACCCAGGCATCCCACAAGGATAATTTTTCTAATGCACCATTCTGATCATCTCTCTCTCTTGCTTAAAAAACATCAATGACTTGGTTTTACTCACAGGATGAAATCCAAACTTTCTAGTGAGACTTTAACATTTTTCTTGTTTGGACATTCACATATTAATGTGATTCACTACTTTTGCTTATGCCATTCCTGTAGCCTTGAATGCTCCACCTCTGTCTGGCAAAGTCCTACTCATCCTTCAAGATCAAACTTCAGTGTCCTCCATCATGAAGCTTTACCTGAGAATTTTACAGCCAAATAAATGCTCCTTGTTCTGAGCTCTTATAGCGGATCTTTTTTTTTTTTTTTTTAAGATTTTATTTATTTTTTAGAGAGCAAGCGAGAGAGAAACAGCATGAGAGGGGAGAGGGTCAGAGGGAGAAGCAGGCTCCCCGCTGAGCCGGGAGCCCGATGTGGGACTCCATCCCAGGACCCTGGGATCATGACCTGAGCTGAAGGCAGACGCTTAACCATCTGAGCCACCCAGGCGCCCTCTTATAGCGGATCTTATTGCCTTAATATTTTGCTACTTTGTATTACCTTCATTCTTATTTTTTCTTGAACATTAACTGTTCTTATTAAGCATTAGGTAGACTTTAGGTTAAAACTGATGCAAATTTTACATGTATTTGTGTATTTCTGGTAAGAGCAGCTGTATCTTTAACCAGATTTTCAAAAGATTCAACAACTCCAAATGGTCGAGATATAATACTATATTGTAAACTTTTTGGTTAAAAAAAAGATAAATTTTGCCAAGTGAAAATTTCGTGCAATACCTTCAACATAATCAGTAATCAGCTGGGTAAGAAATAAATGAATATTACATTTAAATACAGTTTAATTGAGAAATTCTCTAAATTTGTATTCAGAACAATGTATTGGATTATTGTTAAAACTTGCCATGTTTCTACATATCTAGGATAAAGAGGTTTGATACAGGTGGATACTGTTTTATAAAAAGGGTTTGTGGTGATTGTTTGTTTGCTTTTGTTTTTGGCTAAGATTGGAACTTAAGTAGGATATATCTGGTATATTTGGATAGGATTAGAAATCCCTTCAAGTCCCTTGAACTATTCTCATGGCCCCTGAATCAGGTGGTAGTCTACATTAATCTTCAATGGGGTACCTAGGACCCAAGGCAGATTTAATCTGTCTGACTGTCTGTGGTGTGGCTTTGGACTGAAACTAGTCTTGGCTCTCTACCCTCCTTTGCACTCACTCAATTCCATCATCTGAATTTACATTTAGACACACTCTTGTTTCTCACAGGCAAACACATGAGGATACAGTCTTAGCAGATGTGAGTACCCTCAACCTCAGCAACAATTTCTCCTGTGTTTTCCCCAGCAGGGGAGTTGAGAAGATAACCAGGCCTGATGAATCAATGTAGAAGCAAGGCGTGACTGGCAATTTACCTGTTGGTTGGCCTGCTTTTTCTTGTCTTTGAAATTAGGGAGTGGGAATTGTTTGCAGATTTAGGGAGGGCTTGCCAAGGACAGAGGGAATGATTACCGATGAAGGAGAAAGTGTTGGCAGCCTGAGAGGAGTCCTACATACTCTGGCTTATAGTTTCTTTAAATAGAAGGCTGCCTCTGATATATGGTAAGCATAAGTGATAACAGAGACAATAACTCATCTTGAAAAATACATTTTCTTCTTTTTAGAATATTGCTTAATTTGCAATACTTATAACAAACTGAGGTTAATCTAAGGGATTATAGCCTATTTAGGAATAAAATGCATAAATGCAAGAGGAGGGCATTTGGGATTTGTAGTTGTTCATACTTTTTCATATATATTATTCCATTTACTCCTGACAATAATTTTTTGAGGTAGGTAGGGACAGTATTATTCAAATTTTTTTAAAAAAGGAACTTATGCTTAGCAGCATAAATAAGAATCAGAACTAAAATTCAAATCCCCTAGTCCTGTGCTCTTTCAATTACATCTTTTAATGGCAATAACTATTTCTAACTCAGTTATAACAATCTGTAACCTGTGGGTAATTTTGCACAAAGAAAAACTTCTTGTACAAAATAAATGTCACAGGCATTTACTCAGGGACCAGAAATACTTAGGTGTCCTTTGATAATATGACCATAAATATTACTATAAAGTACTCTCATTTAAAAGTAATAAGATAAATTTCACATGTCTTTATACTAAAAGTTCTTTTTTTTGAGTGAAGGAGGCAAGCAAAAAGATCTTACTGTCTAAGGATATTTGTGTAAAAGATTTGGGTTGTTTTTCAAATATTTTGAGGTAATTCTGAAGTGTAACCAGTGTTGAGAACTAGTGTGGAAAGGCAAGGTTGAAGTAATTGGAGAGAAATGCCAAAGACTGGAACCATGGTAGTGGCAGAGGAAAGGGAGAGGCATTTCTAAACTAATATTTAAAAGGAATGTTGATCAATTGAGAATAAGGAGAGAGAGAAATCTATGTTGAGTTTGTAGTTTCCAATCTGCTAACAGAAGTGGGTAGTCTTGGCAGTAAGCTGATTTGATGGGATGGGACTAGGATAGAAAGACATTGATAGCCTGATTTTAGACATAAGACGGTGGTAGAGATATAGTCAACCATACAAGAATAGACTATTCCTTGAGTGAATTGTTCTAAACCTTCTTTTGTTAGATCGACAATTACAATAATGACAGTTTTTTTTAAAGTAATATTTGATAGGCATATTCTTGTGGATGTTCATTAGTCCATTCTAAATTGAATAAATTAGCAAGTACTATCCTACTACTCCTCCCTCTGATGGATTTAAACTAAGTAGAGCTGAGGGGAGAGGAGATAACCTTGAATGGTTCTTGCCTAAAAAATATCACAGGGCACCTGTTCACATTTCCACTCTGAAGGAACTCAGTTTCTTGGCCCATAATTATATTGGCCTTCATGCGTAGGTAGTGTAGATATTATTTTTACTTGTACAATGGCTTCATTATGGGACTTTTGTTACTATTTTTGTTCTTTTTGGGGGGCACAGGGTTAAATTCCAGCTGGGTGGGACCCTATGTGTATATTTTGTGGCTACAGACAAAGCAGTATAAGGCGTTTCCTTCTGTTCATTTTCCAGGGTATTTCTGGGAAATCAGACCATGAAGTTTGCCCCAGGAAATTGTTTCTTTGTGGCCAAGACCAGTGTTTACACATTCTCATTGAGGGAATCTTTAATAAGCTGTTTCATTTGCACACAAATTGCCCAAAGGAGGTATTTTTACCCTCTTTTCTAAAACCTTGGCATTATAAGAATGTATTAAACAGTGGCTCAATTGTGAGAGGTTATCCAGGGCTGAAGGTTTGAGGTTCTTTTTTAAGAATGCTCTACATTTAAGATCTAAAATGACTTAATCTTGTAGATTTCATGTCTTTCCTTCATTGGAGGGATGATCCCTTTTTATCTTTGGAGGAAAAAAAAGTAACAAAATTTCAACACTTCACAGTGGTTTTTTGAATTTCAAAACAATTTATGAGGAAAGTATAGGAAGATACTTAGCTCTATTTTACCAGTGAGAAAGCCATGGCCTTGACCTGGTAAGGTTAAAATACTTTCTCAAGCCTCCACAGGAAGTCAGTTGTCTAGCTTGGAGAAGGATCTTTGGCTACTTTTATTCCTTTACATCAAGAATTCTAAAATATTAGATCTTGCAAAAGTTCAACATCAATCTTGAAAAGGTCTAATGATATTTGAACAGATTTAGAATGGCTGTGAAATATAAGAATAAAACAATTAAACCCCTCTTTGTTTTTGAAGCAGGAATATGACATTATCCACTCAAGAGAGAAGCCTTGTATGGCCTGCCTAAAATGACTTTTTTTTTTGTTTCTTCTTTGTCTCTACTAATTGTTTTACAGTACATCTGCTCTTATTACATTATTCTTCTCCACACTATTTTATGACCCTTTATAACATTTACTTAACTTGAATATTCCAAGTATATGGTTACATACCAAAGGATAGGGAGAAGATAAGGATGAGATAGACACAACTTTTCTCACTGGAGGTTGTCATATGGTAGGAGAGTATGCATTAGCAGAAGAATGGAGAAGATATTATATTAGACCAATATTCTTCAATATAATGTTGGGAGAATTTTTCTTTTCCAAGTCAAGTTCGTGCTGGAAACTTCCTCTCTCCCCTGAGTTGATGTGAACTATGTGGTCCAGAGAATCTCTTAATTCTCTCCTCCTTGAAGTTATTCCAGACTCCAAATGTCCATGCTAGGGAGGATGGTTATTAAGAATAACATACTCAGTTATATATTTTTCATCATAATTAAGGATAATTCTGCTGGAAGCATTTTTTATTCCTTTTTTTATTGTTGTTGTCAAAAAGATTTGCAAGAGTTCAGTGATGACTCAGATTTATTGTTCATATAATTATCTCTTCCTTCTTTTTCATTGGCATCTCCAGTGAGAAAGCCAGGAGAATATGAACTATATGTGAAGCTCTTTATCTGGGATCTGAGGACTTGGGTATGTTATTGACATCTCCAACCAATATTTCTAGGTTTCCTGACAGGAATTAATTTTTCCCAATATTCTTCTTCTTTACCATAGAGTAAAATGGAAGATTAACAAGCTCTATCTCCCTCATATATTTACATAATTAGACACCACAGTAGGATATTGGAGAGAAATGGTGATTGCCATCCCCTTGATCATACGTTACTAATAGAATTCTCTCCCTGGGGCGCCTGGGTGGCTCAGTTGGTTAAGCGACTGCCTTCGGCTCAGGTCATGATCCTGGAGTTCCTGGATCGAGTCCCGCATTGGGCTCCCTGCTCGGCAGGGAGTCTGCTTCTCCCTCTGACCCTCCCCCCTCTCATGTGCTCTCTCTCATTCTCTCTCTCTCAAATAAATAAATAAAATCTTAAAAAAAAAAAAAAAGAATTCTCTCCCTGTGAGAAGGGCATGTGGTTGGTCTGCTGATGGTCTAGTGATTTTGATTCATTTTCAGGTCTCCTTCTTTTCTTCATTCTTTCTTTATTATCCTTCATCAGCTATTAACTGATCACATACCATGATCTAGGCATCTAAAATATTTGAGCACACAACCCCAAATTCACATTTTATTTTCATTAAAAATATTATATATAATTGTCTCTATTTTATAATGTAGACAAATAGACATTAAAGAAGGAAAAGATAAAACTAAATAGAAATAGAAGTTCTAATAACTTCTTATATACACAAAGCACACAAACATAATGGAGTCCAAGGAATAGTCCTTGGTATCCAAATTCCAAAAAGAGCCTGGGTTATGTGCATACTGTGGCTAATGAAAATGTTACTCATGGAAGACCCCCCAACTTATATAATTTCCATCAAGGCTCATGGCAGTTTTATGTATACATTTATAAGGGGAGACTCTTAAATACTACTACTGTTCTATATCTAAGGGGCTAAAGTACTTTCAGGAAAGACTGTTTAATCTTGTGTTTTTGAAAAACATAAAATGAGGTGATGACTGGCAAATGAGAGCAAGCCTGTTTAATATTAAGATTATGACGTATATTGACAAAAGCTCAGACATTCCAAGTCCACGTTGCTAGGCACCTTCTTCTTGCTTCCATCTGAGTATAATGATGTATTGTCAGCCTTAGCTGAGGTACAAAAGGGTTATTAGACCTTGGAGTCCATCTGCTCCCTGTGCAAAGGAAACAATTGAACTAATACTGCCTTCTCTTTTCCTTGGTTTCTTGCCACCTTAATTATAGTTCATCTGGGCTATGTGTGTACTTGCTGCCTTGAGCAGAACATTTTCCAGAACTCTAAGAGAGAAGAGCAAAAGCTCAGGTAAGGGAATTGAAGCAGTTTGCAGTTAAGGCTTGGGGGAGGGTGTTATCTGATGACTCATCCAAGCAATCAAAGCAACAACACATGCTATCAACAATTTATGTCACCTTGATATTCACTATTACCGAGCTATTTTCACAGTTTTTCAATTCAACGTTGGTCTCGGTTTTTATTTTTAAATGTTTTGTGCATGTGTGTATGTATGTTTTTTGTTGAGACTGGTACATCAGGAGTTCTTTCTTTTTGAATTGTAGGAATGAGAGATGAACCATCTTACCTTCCATATTTATTTACCTGTAATTTTTTAGACCAGTAGTCAGCCCCCTGTTTCCTGCTGGGG
Organism: Leptonychotes weddellii; assembly: GCF_054177405.1. Taxonomy (NCBI): domain Eukaryota; kingdom Metazoa; phylum Chordata; class Mammalia; order Carnivora; family Phocidae; genus Leptonychotes; species Leptonychotes weddellii. The sequence goes on from NC_138370.1 coordinate 82,648,460, forward strand.
TGCACCTGGCAGATGTCTTCATGCACAAAATGACATGGGCACACCAGGCAACTAGGTCTGTGGCTTGGATAAAATAGAGTCTGTGATGAGCATCTCATGTGAGTTACTGTAACTCTCTCTCTTTTTGTACCATTAGTTTGAGACCAGTTAGGTTACTATACCGCAAATAAAACCTGCTGCTCTAAGAATATGCCCAATAGCTTCAGAAAAGGTGACAAACATTTAAATTCTGGAACTTCAAGGAAGATTTTGCAAGAGCCTTTCCTTCTCTCTTTATTTACAAATGTTTGCACTGTGTCCAGAGTGGCTTTTCCTTACTCTGTGCAATTAGGACTATTGAGAAGGCTTTGACAATCTTTTGCTTAAAACAAAACTTTCTTGTTGCATTAACTCCACCCTCCCCAACGCCCTGCCTATAATATCAAAAATGTTCTTTCTGTTTGGGTCTGATTCTGTGTCCTGTGAACTCTAAGAAATTTTGGTTCCTTTAAATAAGTATGTAGTTGAGAAATGTGGACAAGCCATTTGCAAATTAATATAGGTAAGAATACATTCTCTCTGCTCATTGTTGGTAGGTCTTTCATTATTTTATGCCTAAAATTTTTTTATTAGTAAATTTATTGTTTAAGATGCATTTTTCCTCAAGAAAATTAAAAAATTTAACTTGAAGTTGAAATATGTCAGTATCAGTTGGATTGCTTTTAATAACCAACAGTTTATGAGGGCTCTGGTCTGCATTTGGTTTATAAGAGTGCTGTTTTATGTGCCAGAGGATTGAAATGATGCAATGGGAGTAAATTAGTGGTTTCCCACGCTGTCAGCTCATAAGAATCACCTGGACCTCATCCTCAGGTGATCTGGATTGGAAATAGAGGGAGGCAAGAAGTTTGTCTTTGATTAGCCCAGGTGATTCTGAGAATCAAGCAGATATGGGAACCTCTAGAGGGGTGGTAAGTGTTTTTCTCTCCCCGAGTTCTAAAATTCCATGACTATTCTCCATTTATTATTTCCAAATCATAAATATTTAGAGCTAGGAAGTATCTTAGAGCACATTTGGCCTGAATTTCCCATTAAAAATAAAATAGTTTTACCCATTCCCCCACCAACTTCCCCTCTGGTAAACCATCAGTTTGTTCTCAACAGTTAAGAGTCTGTTTCTTGGCTTGTCTTTTTTTTTCTCTTGATCATTTGTTTCGCTTCTTAAATTCCACATATGAGTGAAATCATATGGTATTTGTGTTTGATTGACTTATTTTGCTTAGCATTATACTCTCTAGCTCCATCCACATAATTGCAAATGGCAAGATTTCATTCCTTTTTATGGCTGAATAATATTCCTGTGTGTGTGTGTGTGTGTGTGTGTGTGTGTGTATGTATATCGCATCTTCTTTAGCCATTCATCTAACAATGGGCACTTGGGCTCCATCCATAATTTGGCTATTGTAAACAATGCTGCAATAAACATATGGGTGCATGTATCCCTTGAATTAATGTTTTTGTATTTTTTTGGTTAATACCCAGTAGAATGATTACTGGATTATAGGGTAGTTCGTTCTTTAACTTTTTGAGGAATCTCTACTGTTTTCCACAGTGGCTGCACTAGTTTGCATTCCCACCAACACTGCAAGAGCGTTCCTTTTTCCTCCACATCTTCGCCAACACCTGTTGTTTCCTATGTTGTTGATTTTAGCCGTTCTTAGAGGTGTGAGGTGGTATCTCATTGTAGTTTTGATTTGCATTTCCCTGAGGGGTGAAATGGGTGATGGAGATTAAGGAATGCACTTATTTTTTTTTTTTAAGTAGGTTCCACGCCACGTGGGGCTTGAACTCACAGCCCTGAGACCAAGAGTCCCATGCTCTACTGACTGAGCCAACCAGGCACCTCAGGAGTGCACTTGTTGCAATGAGCACTGGCTGATGTATGGAACTGTTGAATCACTATATTATACATCTGAAACTAATATAACCCTCTATGTTAACTATACTGGAATTAAAATAAAATAAAATAGCAAGTGCAAACATGGAAAAGTAGTGGTCAAAAGCAAAAGTTTAAAAGTCAAGACTTTCCAACTTTAAAATTTTGTAAAAATAAAAAAAATAAAGTTAACCTTCCTTCATTTCTTAAAAATATAAAATATTTTTAGAATTATTTATAGAAAATTTGGAAAATGGACAAAAAGAGAAGAAAATCATTATCCCTCCTCCCACCATTTACTCTCTACACATTATTATTATTATAATTTTAAAATTTGAGTATCATTGATATACAATGTTATATTAGTGTCAGGTGTACAACAAAATGATTCAATTTCTCTATACATTATGCTATTCTCACAACATAATTATTATTTATACATTTGCAATTTTTCTTCCTTCCTCTTAAATATATATTTCTTTAAAAAAATGGGAGCACACTATACATATATGAATGTTTGTACATCTCTAACCTGCTATTTTCACTTAATATATTTAATTACTTTCCATTTTTTTCCTATTATGAATGATGCTGAGATTAACACCCTGATTGAAAATTCTTTGTGTATATCCTTGATTATTTTCTTAGGATAAATTCCCAGAAGATGAAGTTCTGGAAGTACAGTATAGTAGCAGCATGGACTCGGAGCCATACAGCCTGGGTTTGTATCCAATTATTGATTTTGTAAACTCAGGCAAATTTTAGTGTCTCAGTTCCCTGATATGTAAAATGGGGTTAATTATTAGTACAACTTTGTAGAATTTTTGTGAGGATTAAATGAGCAAATATACTTAGAGCACTTAAAACAGTGTGTGGGACAGAGTAGGAGTTCAATATTGGCCATTATTCTGGCACTAAGGCAATGTACATTTGGAAACTCCTGGTTTTTGAAAGTTATTGCCAAGGTACTTAGGAAATTGTTAGAGAGTTATGCCATTTTTCCCTCCAGAAAGGCTGTAGAAAGGCTGTAGAATCAATGCTCCCACTAGAAGTGTTTAGAATCCATTTTCCTGCATCCTCATCCACTCTTTTTTCATTTACAGAGGAAGAAAAATGAGGTTCCGGTGAGATTGAGAAATTCCAGAGAAATTCCTTGACACTGGTCTCATTGTCAGGCATTGACAGATTCGGGACTATAGTACAACCCCACAAACCTGTCCTCATTACAATTCTAGATTAAGAATCTTACATTTGTATATATAATGTATCTTGTTTTGCAGGATTAATTGGAATTAAGCCTTTTCTCCCCTCCAGATAACAGTGTAACTCTGGGAGCACTGGATAAAAAAGGGAGTCATTCTCTAGTGTGCTGTGTGGATAATTGATTGTAACTTATAATTTCCCCCATTAGAAATAGAAATTGGCATTTATAAATATGTGTGGGGAAAAAAAACCTCCCTGGAAATGTGTAAGACTCATTAAACTTTTTGTTCTCTGAAATTGAAATAAAAGTCGGTCTTATCAATGGGTCACTAGAGGGCACTGTGACTCTTCAAGTTTTCAAGTTGCACTGTTTGGAAAAGAAATTCTGTTGTGAAGGGTTTTTTGACTTCAGTGAAGATTTTTGCTGGCATCCCCAAAAGTGAAATCAAATATGAAGAGTGAGAGAGGTGCATAGAAATGGATACAAGACTGTGTATGAGTTGATCAGGAGGTTACCTTTTTTGGTTACAGGGAAATCCAAGTTTTGGGAGCTTGTAAAATATGAAAATGGTATGTTTTGATCTACCTTCCTTTTAGTGTAAGACAGTGTTCTGGTCTTGAGATTTCTTTGTTTTTCCCGTCTGGAAATATTTTATGTTACAGTCGTAGTTATGAGTGTTAACTTGAGTTACCACATGGGCATAAACCAATATTTATGAAATATGAATTTATATTGTAGTTATTTTAAAGCATGTTAGCCATTATATAATGCATTCCCCCCCTTAACCCTCCCGAACTGACCTGGGCCTTTAGTAGGTACTTTAGAATTTACCTAAAATAGCTTCAATGGCATCCTTATTTTTACTTCTTTTAAATACTGTGCTGAAGAGAAAGCTCTTCTTTCAGTTGATTTTTCCCACTCCATTGCTAAGCCTGGGATTAAGTTAACAAAACTGGTTAGCAGCATTGCTTTGCCCTTCAAAGTAACCTTCCTGAAGGACTTCCTACTGAGTAGTGCATCAAGCAGCATCTTTGTTAACAATTTAAACTATGATTTCCATTCACAACATAAAAACCCAAGAGCATTTGAAATGGTAGTTGCTGGTTTTAATTTGATAAATCTTGCAAATGATTTACCAAATTTTTTCTTTTGTATGTTTGTCATCTTGTAGTAGGCTGTTTAGAAAAAAAAATCCACACATCATTAAGTTTGAGTTTGTTCTGGCCTTATTAAAGAGATTTGGTTTAAATAAAGAATGGTTTTGTACAGTCTTCAACAACCAGATGCTGGGTCCTTTCTTTCTTCCAAAAAATAAACTAATTCAATAAAAAGAAAGACTCTTAGTAGTATATTGAAAATATAAGATATTAATATTATATCTAAAATATATTTAAAAAATAAAAAGAAAGTTTCTATTATTGCTCCTTTCTGGAAGATAATATATCAAAAGTTATTTGTTCAAATTGATTTCCTTATGTGTCCTAACCAACCTCACCTTCCAACCCAGTTCACCAGCCCCATCCTCTCCACATTCCCCTCATCTCCTCAACTCAGAATTTATGTTGGTAAGATTCTTTAATTCCTTCCCTTCCTCCCTCCCTCTCTTTCTCTCTTTCCTTCTCTCAGTAATCAGTCTAATAGGCTGCAGGACTCTACTTCCAATTGTGTATATATGTGTGTGTGTGTGTATGTATATATATATATACATACACTTTCATTTCTAGAGTGACATTTTCTAAAAATAGCCAAATGTTGTCATATAGCATCTTACTATACCTTGAGTTGAAATCATCTTTTTGTGTATGGTTCATCCTTTCACTGAAAAGCAGAACATTTTAAATAGTGGTGGCAAGTCTTCCCCCCCAGTATCAGTATTAGAGTTTCCTATATAGAAAGTTGAGATCAACAGTGAGTGTGTGTTGTGCGCTGTTTGTTTCCTGGATTAGGAGAGCACATGAAATTGGCAGTGAACTAGTGGCCAGTTTAGCTTTTTATGGGCCTATATAGATATGGGGCTCACTACTTTAAGGATCAGTTCTTTCCCTACTGTGGCACTCTGATCAAATCTGTTTCTGCTTCCTTTCTGCAGCATGGTAATCACAGCTAACATTATTGAATACCAATGTATCTGGCAGGCTAAACCCTTCATATATATTATAGGGTGCATCCAGGTCTCATCACGCTCTCTTGGCCTAAGCAGGATTGGTAATGTGCTCTTTTGGAATTCAAAATGGAACATATTCCCAGAAAAGGTTATCTTGTTGGCAGTTACTGAGAATTACCTGGCTATCTGTGACTTTCAGAATGACCCTAGGACTCCCATAATTACACTTTAAAAATAATATTTTGGGGGGGCGCCTGGGTGGCTCAGTCATTAAGCATCTGCCTTCGGCTCAGGTCATGATTTCAGGTCCTGGGATCGAGCCCCGCATCGGGCTCCCTGCTCCGCGGGAAGCCTGCTTCTCCCTCTCCCACTCCCCCTGCTTGTGTTCCTTCTCTCACTGTGTCTCTCTCTCTGTCAAATAAATAAATAAAATCTTTAAAAAAAAAATATTTCGGGGAAAAGATTATAGAAGTAGAAACTATGTGATGAAGAATCTTGTACATATTAAACTCTTGTTTTTTCAAACGCCCCCCCCCCCCCATTAATGTTTCCCTGCAGCCATTTCACCATTACGGTTGTTGAATAGGGGAGAATTGCTGCCTTGGGAAGAGTAAGATGGATGGGAGGGAAGTCTAAGTCAGGCCAAGTAAACACAAAATCAGGCGGGGGCTGAGGAAGCAAATAGTCAGACATGCGTGTCAGAGTTTACTCCGCGGTGGGAGGGCGTGATAAAAAGCAGGGGAAGCTTGGCTCTCACTCCCAGGAAACCTGAGGGTGGCCATGGGAACCAAGAAAGCACCTCACCGTGCCTCAAAGGGAGTGACGGCTGCGCAGACTGTGCGTGCCTAGGCTCAGGGACGAGGGCAGCGCTGCGCAGGCGCGAGCCACGCCAGCTCCTCAAGAGAGCAGGAGACACAGGGAAGGCTGGGGTCTGCGCAGGCCGGTGGCGGAGGCGGTGCTGCGCGGCTGAGATGCGCGGTACCCTGGGAGAGCCAGGCGAGCCCAGACTGGGTGGACGACGCCCCGGCGGTCGCCTGTCGCAGCTTGGGGCCTCCAGTGGGGCCCAGATGCCAGGTGAGGCAGCACATCTTTGGTGGGTTCCGGAGGACAGAGACCGAGGCCTGGAGGTAGCGAGCGGGCGAGGCGCAGCTTCCTGAGCTCCTCAGCCTCCTTTTTGGAGAGCAGGAGGGGAGAGAAACCTTTAACAATCCATTGCCCCAAAGAGGCTGAGACTACCTGGAAGTTACTGTTCTATCCAGGAACTGTGTTTTACAGTCGGAAGAAAGGGAGTAACCTTGATCGACAGGTTTACTTCCTAACTCCACTGAAGAGTGGGAACTTGAGCGCCATGTTATATCAATTAAATGGAAAAGAAGGCCACATTTTCACGAAACGCGACTGTAGTGTGTACTTTTTCAGTCTTACAAGGTACAGTTCGTGTTAAAGATAGAAAAGTAGAATGAAAAAAATTTAAAAAAGCTTAAGAAAAAAACCCCCTCAATATTTGGTTTTCTTCAAGGAAATACACAATTGTATCCCAAAATTGGGGCCATATTGTATATACAATTCCCTGCCCGAATTTTTATACTTAATACTTTATTTTGAGTGTTTTCCCAATTCTTCAAGTATTTAACGGCTATAACTTGACTGCACTCTTCACCTTCCTCTTCCGTTTTCTCGAATGTTTCTCCTAGCCCTTTTTACTGCCACAACTGTCTCCTTTATACCTCTCCTGGGTGCATCAGGCTTCCTCTTTTTCAGTTATGCCTGTATTTTGGGGAGCTTTTTAAAATAATGCAGCCACATTAAGTACTCAGAGACTTTGTTGCATTGTGCATACTGTGCTCCATTTGTGAATTAGTGCCTCATTCATAAATGGAATTGGAATCAGGAAACTATGGGCGGACTGACCCCCTAGTTCCATATATTTGAAATATATTTGAGAACTAATGTGAGGAGTCTTACCAGAGAAAATGTCCATAACCATCACAAACTGTATTCTCTAATCTTCCAGCCAAGTCATAAATACTTGATAGGGAAGGGTGGTTTAGTTGGGATTAAAAAATCATGACCACGGAAAATGCTCCCACAACTGTAGGAACATGCGCCTGTGAGTATTGTTTTTTTTCCCACCTGTATACAGAAGGCAGTTCCCTTTACATGTGGGAAGTTTATTATTGCTATGTTTTTGGAAAATGTGGGTGTATTTTCATTTTCTCTCCTTAAGATATCTGCAACTTTATTCTCTTTAGCTATGACTGGCATATATATCTGTAGTTGGTATTTTCTAATCTCGGAATTAATTTTTTTTTACGAGGTAACTTTAGTTCCTACCATGACCTTAATCTATGTGAAGAAACAGGTCTAGAATGAATGAATGACTAGCCACTTGTAGTGGCAATTATTTAAGAACAGCTTCAGTAAGTTTTTTTTATATTTTAAAACATAAAGATACCTGGTTTTAGGTTTGATTTGATTATTTAAATGAACTGAGAGTTTCTAAGAAGATTTTGAGATTATTTTTTGATGAAGCAAGCATTGAAAAGGAAAACCTATCATTCCCCTTCCCCCGCATGTCAAAGTACACCCTCCCCATAACAAATCCAGCAGAATCCAAATTTGTCAATTTCTCTAAAATTAAGGGGAAATAATTTTGAGTTTGAAATCTTGAACAATGATTACTTGCTGGGCATATATGAAAATAGAAGAATAACTAGAAGGAAAGGTTTATTTTAGAGACATTAAGCTTAGGCATACTAATATTATAATATATAATATAATGTATATTATGTTGTATTATAATCATAATGTTAGCCATATTATTATACAGTATATATTATTATTGCCTTTTTACTTCCTTGGCAAAGGTAGAGATGCTATTGCGGTTTCTATTAGGTTTGATTAAAACATGTAAAATTATTCTCAGACTGGGGTCTTACATATTACAAATTACATTATAGAGGTCATCTCTTAGAGCCATATTACCAGGCTTAGCTCGAGGAAGGAAAATTATTTTATAGCAATTAGGAATTTAGAACCATAGTACCCAGGCCTCACACTGGATAAAAAGAAATGGAAGAGTATTAATTCAGTTTAGGCTGAGAAGACTCTTAGGATAAATAGCTTCTGGCTATGCGAGTTTAAGTTTTATACATTAGGGGCAAAGTACATGTGTTTTATCTGAATTCAGTACTAAACATGGTTGCTTAAAGAGTAGACATAATGAATGCCACATCTGTCAAACATGGAATAAAAGTGTGCTTCATCTGGAGGCTCTCCCATACAAAGGTACGATTTTTACATTATGATGCTAGGTGGGTTATGAGAAGAAGTTGGAAGAAAAAGAGGCTGTTCTAGAATATTGATACAGGATTAAATGGAAAAAATTCTGCAATATATTGTAAATATAAATAAACCATATGTAGAGAAAACTCCACAAAAAATTATATCATAATAATGTGAGAAGGGAAGTTAAGATTTAAAGGGGCAGTGAAGGTTAATAGTAACTTTTACCCTGAGGCCAGCACAATCCCTTTATTTATTCATATACTATTGGGTTTCTGTACATGTGTTTGAAGAGAGATGTTTGGATCTAGGTTACATAATCCATTGTTCTTTGCTCCAGAACATTGTGTTGCATCTTTGGAGATTTCCTGTCAGCTTCTCCGCAAAAAGAATTGTTCTCAAAAACTCTGCTGCCTGGAGCCATGCTTCAGCTGGGCAGTTTTTCCCTATTAACCTTACTGATAAGCAGAGCCTACTTTAAACATAAGTTTGATGCAAGTTGGGAAGAAAAGGAAATAATAATGAGGCTTATTCAGTCTTGTATAAATTTTCCTGAGGAAAACTGGTACAAATTTTTATTATTTAATTATTTTTTAGGCTTGTTCTCACTCTGTCACTTTGTGGAAGGTATTTGCCCCATCAGCATACAGAAAGTCTATTCAGCAGACCAAGGGCTAGGCAATAGACAGCATTTTCTCTTTATTATTTATACTGTTAAGATTGAAAAAAAAAATGAGTGTAAGGAAGCATATTTGTGAATATAACATTTGAAGAACATTTGGATATTGGGGATTAATAATAGGTTAGCCATGTGAATAGAAAATATCCTAAAGCCCTTGAAACTTTTATTTAATACTTGGCATTTGCATTCATCAATCTCTTCTAAACCTTTTTTACCTCACAACAGTTTTGAGTAACAACTATTTCTCCCATTCTCTGACATCAACTGGTTGTACTACAAGTCAGTTCAGTTATGACACTAACTACCATAGTTGACACAGACCTCATAGTTTAAGGGCTCAGTTTCACAAGACTGCCCCATTTCAAATGCCAGTCATAGTCCCAGGGTGCCCTCTATACTTCTGACCAGCCAGCTGTATATTGAGGCTTCCCATGACTCCCTCCTCAGATTAGATAATTTAAGAATGGCTCATGGAACTCAGTAAACTTTACTTACGTTACTGATTTCTTATTTATTTTTTTTACAATTATAAAACAGCTTTTTTTAACATTCTTTTTTAAAAATTTTTTATTGTTATGTTGATCACTATACATTACATCATTAGTTTTTGATGTAGTGTTCCATGATTCATTGTTTGTGCATAACACCCAGTGCTCCATGCAGAACGTGCCCTCTTTAATACCCATCACCAGGCTAACCCATCCCCCACCCCCCTCCCCTCTAGAACCCTCAGTTTGTTTTTCAGAGTCCATCGTCTCTCATGGTTCATCTCCCCCTCTGAGTTCCTCTCCTTCACTCTTCCCCTCCTGCTATCTTCTTCTTTTTTTTTTCTTAACATATATTGCATTATTTGTTTCAGAGGTACAGATCTGTGATTCAACAGTCTTGCACAATTCACAGCGCTCACCATAGCACATAGCCTCCCCAGTGTCTATCACCCAGTCACCCCATCCCTCCCACCCCACCACCCACTCCAGCAACCCTCAGTTTATTTCCTGAGATTAAGAATTCCTCCTGTCAGTGAGTTCATATGATACATGTGTTTCTCTGATTGACTTATTT
>NC_138370.1:82659211-82674815 GCF_054177405.1 Leptonychotes weddellii
CCCCAGAGAAAAGCAGTCAGTCACTCCCGTCTCCCCAGTCTCTGGCCACACTCTGTGCTCACCCGGCCTGTGACCGAGTGTTTCTATCTCTGGCATCAACTCAGTGTGGAGTCTCCAAACCCAGCAGATCCCTGCGGTGTGCTCCCGCGCTGCTCCTCCCTGGGGGAGGAAGGTGAGTCTCCCCGGATCTGCCGCTTGTTGGGTCCCTGCTGGAGGAGCAGTGGCCCTACTGCCGCAGATCACGGTTTATGGCAACACTGAGCTGAGAGCCTGCGCCTGGGCTCCGCCTCTGCAGCCGGCTTCCCTGCTCCGTTACCTGGGAGCTCTGCCGCACTCAGGCACCCCCGGTCTTTCTGTGACCCTGGGGGTCCTGAGGCCACATTGTCCTGCGAGGGTTCTACCCTCTGCTTAGCCACTGGAGTGACGTCCCTCAGCAGAGCCGACTTCTAAAAGTTCCGATTTTGTGCTCCGCTGCTCTATCACTTGCCAGAAGCGCCTGACGGAGGCCCCCTCCCCCGCCATCTATCCTCCTGAGTATCTCCTCGGATTCACTTCTCCACACGTCCTACCTTCCAGAAAGTGGTTCCTTTTCTGTTCAGAAAGTTGTTGTGATTTTTTTCTTCGATCTTCTGTTGAGTTTGTAGGTGTTCAGAATGGTTTGATCCCTATCCAGCTGAATTCCTGAGACCACACGAAATCCAGGTCTCCTACTCCTCCGCCATCTTGCCTATCCCCTGATTTCTTTTTTTTTTTTAAAGATTTTATTTATTTATTTGAGAGAGAGAGAATGAGAGACAGAGAGCATGAGAGGGAGGAGGGTCAGAGGGAGAAGCAGACTCCCTGCCGAGCAGGGAGCCTGATGTGGGACTCGATCCCGGGACTCCAGGATCTTGACCTGAGCCGAAGGCAGTCGCTTAACCAACTGAGCCACCCAGGCGCCCCCCCCTGATTTCTTAGATAAAATTCAGGAACAGCCAAATGGAGAAGTGCATAGGGCAAGATATAGGGGAGGGGCATGTGGAGCTTGCATGTCACTCCCTGCACCTTGATGTGTTCACTAACCCAGAAGCTTTCTGAACCTTATCATTAGGAGTTTTTATGGAGGTTTTATCGGTTGATTAAATAAATCACTGAGTGTTGGCAAGGAACTCAATCTCCAGCCCCTCTCCCTTCTCTAGATGTGAAGGGGTGGGGCTGAAAATTCCAGTACTGTAATCTTGCCTTGGTCTTTCTGGTGACGAGGCCCATCCTGAAGCTATCTAGGGGCCCACCAAGAGTAGCCTCAGTTGAAGAAAAGATGCTCCTATCACCCAGCAAGTTCCCAGGGACATAGGAGCTCTGTATCAGGAACCAGGGATGAAAACCAAATATTAGAACAAAAGATGCTCCTATGAACCTTGTCATTCAGGAAATTATAGAGGTTTTAGGAGCTCTGTTGAAGGAACTGTGGGCAAAGACCAAATATATGTTTGTTTTTTAATCACATTCTCCCTTTCTAATTTTTGATCATAGGAGAAATACTGTCCTTCCTCCTTCACCCATCATATGTGTCAATTATATTTAAGTATCTGACATATCCCCTTAGAGCTTCTTCACTAAGATATATTTTCATGAAAATTCCAATAAAAGGAACAGAAAAGAGAAACTTCCTCATACAGGTTATGTTCTTTTTTCCCCTTATAATCTTGGTACATACTGTTTTATGAAGGGTATGATAATGTCCACAAAAGTCTTGTGAGTTGATATAAAGATCATAAGTTACAGATAAGTTTCCTTTGTCGAACAAAGTATGGCAAATGGGAAATAATAATCTATCCTAGAATGTTTTTGTTTACTTTTCTTCCTGGTTTAAAAAAATGTTGCTATTTCTTATTCTGCTTTTGCTCCTTTCTGTCGTCCATAGTACACATGTCACTTGATTATAGTCAGTCATACATGTTTTCAAAAATTACCTATACACTAGTGACTTCCAGATCTATATTTCCCAGATCCTAAGTTCCTGATACATATAGGCAGAAATCTTTCAGTTTTCCCACAGACATTTTAATTTTAAGCATTCATTTATTTAGTGCGTTTTATTTTATTTTATTATTTTTTAACATTTGTTTATTTAAATTCAATTAATTAACATATAATATGTTGTTGGTTTCAGAGGTAAAAAAAAGGCCTGTGATTCAACAGTCTTATATAATACCCAGTGCTCATTACATCACATGCCCTCCTTAATGTCTAGTGCATTTAAAAAAATTTATTTCTTTCATTTCTTGAATTACCATTAACATAACAGGGTTGTATTAGTTTCAGCTGTACAATATCATGATTCAACAATTCTACACATTACTCCGTGCTCGTCATGATAAGTGTATTCATTTTTTTTTTTTTTTAAACCATAAGCGTACTCTCAATCCCTTTTATCCGTTTCACTCATCCCCTCACCTTCCTCCCCTCTGGCAGCTTTCTCTGTATTTAAGAGTCTGGTTTTTTTTTTGTTTGTTTCTTTTTTTATTTTGTTTTTTTAGTGCATTTGTTTCTCAGTGCATTTTTATTGAGGGCCTATTATGTGCTGGCACTTAACACGTCCAGAACTTTTCATTTCTATTTTCTCTGCATAAGTAAATACTTATCTCCAGATAACAAACATAGAAACATGGGGACTGATTTTCCCCTCATTCCTTTGATGATGATGATAAAAAGAACTGGTCTAATACTATGATAGGCATTTAACATACTTCATTAACTCATTGAATTCTCCTAACAATTTTGTGAATGAGGAACTATTATTTTAAAGTCAAGGAGAAATTTGAGTTGAGAATTCTGTAAATTATTTAAAGTCATATAGCTATTGGGTGGGAGAAGCAGGTCTGAACTAAGGTCATATGTAGTAACAAAGACTCCAAGGTGATTTTCCTTTGTTAACATCACTGATATAAATCTCCCTCTTCTCCATTCTCACTGCTCCAAGTGTAGTTCAGTCCATTGTCAACTTGGCCTGGGTTGCTTTAACTGATTTCTCTTATATTGGTTCATATGTCTCCATTTCATCCTCAATACTGCTACCAGATAAATCTAAGATCTGATCATGTTACTTGTCAATTAAAAACCCTCCTATGGCTTCTCATTAACTACATGACATGGTACAAACTTCTCTCCAAATATTCATCTCACTCTCCTACTGTCCCCCTCCAAGTTCTTTGCCAAGAGAACACAGATTTTGTTTGTAGTGTAGTAGCAATGTGCCCACTCCAGTGGCTGGTCACAGTTGGTCTAAGCCAGTGTTTCTTGATGGAGGTGTTTTGGTGTTTTGGACAGTACAAATCTCCACTGTAGGGGATTGTTTTCCACATTTCAGTGTTTTTAGCATCTCTGGCCTCTAGGCATGAGATGCCAGTCATGCCATTGGCTTCTCTTCATCATTTTGATGATCAAAATGTCTTCACACATATTAAAACATTCCCTTGGGGTTGAGGGAGAGCCATAGGTCTAAGTTAATTATGGTATTCCTTCCCCCTACTCCCAGATTCCCTCTTAGCTAATTGTAGCCAGGTGATCCCCTTAGGGTCCTTGAGACCTAAGGGAAGTCAGCTGCAGGATCTTTAGGGAAAGCTTTTCGTTTTCATAATTGAAAGGACAGATACAGCTGCTGATGCTCGTCTCTTTTTTTTCTCCCTGCCCTGAATGACGGACTAGAGCAAAGCTGTAGAATCCATTTTGCAACAAGCCAATGTGCCAAGAGTAGTGGGAGGAGATAGATGTGATAGGTTTTTTGGTCCCAACCATTCAAAATAGAAAGATAGAAGGGCCTGAATGTTAGCACCAGCATTGGCCTCTTTATCTCTTTGTAATTTATTTTTTAATCCTATACATTATGAAATGCTTACTATGATTTACCATGGGTCACCATACAAAGTTATGACAATATTATTGATTATATTTGCTATGTTTCATCCCCATGACTCATTCATTCCACAACTGTAACTTTGCACCTCTTAATCCCCTTCACCCATCGTGCCCATCTCCCCACCTTCATCCCCTCTGGCAACTACAAGTTTGTTTAAATAGATTTTTGAGAGGAAGAATTGTTTTACTTTGAATTATGAACTCTGTCATACTTGGTATCTAATACGGTATGTGTTAGTCTAGAACAAATTAAAACATTGGATATAATTCTTGCTTGAGGATAGTATTCCTTTAGACTCACATTTCTGGCTCATTGTGTCCTACTTTCAGTTGTGACATCATTTTAGGGGACTAGTTCTCTTCCTTCACTCCACTGGTTCCTTGGCTTGGCTGAAACTCCTCTCTCCAGAGTCACTAGTAATCTTGCTAAAGCCAAGAGACATGGCTCAATCCTTATGTTATTTGACCTCTTTCTTGTATTTGACACTTTAGATTCTGACACACATTCTTCCTTTGACCTCCCGATATTTTACGTAAAAGTTTCCTTTTACTTTTCTGGCTGTTCTTATTCATCTTTGCAGGATTCTTTCCCTGAGGAGTCTCTCCTACAGCCTTCTCTTTTCATTCTATAGTTCTTTTACTAGACCATCTCTTCCCATGACTTAAAATACCCACTGTATGCTGATGATTTCCAAGTGGTTGATTCCTTCTCAACAATCAGTTTTGAACTCCAAACCAATATATACAATTGCCTATTAGATGTTTTCATTTGGCTATCATATTGGTATTTCAAAACAACACATCTTATCTCCTCCCACAAGTTTGCTTATCCTTTGTTGTTTCCAGTCTCATTACATGGCATCATCTGGTTATTCAAAGGAGAAACTTGAAAATGATCCTTGACTCGTCTTTCTCCTTTATGTTCCGTATCTAAAGATAATTGGATCCTATTTGTTCCACCTTCTAAATATTTCTCTGATCTGCTAACATTTCTTTATTCCTGTTGCTATTTTCCTAGTTCAAGTTGACATTCAGCTGTCATCTGGATAAATGCAAGAGCCTCCTATTTCATCTCCATGCCTTAATCTTTCCTTTTGTAAATCTACTCAAATGCACATATTATTATTCACCTGGCTAAAATCCCCCAAGAACTTCTAGTTGCTCTTCTGGCAAACTTTTAAGCATGGCTTCTAAGGTTCTACTTCTCTGAACTCTCCACTAACCACTTAACCTTTTTTATTCTCAGCACTAGACATACTAAAGTTCTTTCCATTCATTTTTCACTCATACTCTCTCATTCTCTCAAATCATATTTCATGATTTGGTACATGCTCTCTTCTTCCTACTTCAGTTTGTTTAACTCTTACTCATTTTATAGATTTCATCTTAGATATCACTTCCTTTAGAAAGCCGTTTTTTTTTTTTTTAAGATTTTATTTATTAGTGAGGGAGTGCACGAGAGAGCACAAGTGGGGTGGGTGGGGGGCAGGTGGAGAGGGGCAAAGGGAGAGGGAGAAGCTGAGCAGGGAGCTCCACGTGGGCCTTAGTTCCAGGACCCTGGGATCATGACCTGAGCGAAGGCAGATGCTTAACCGACTGAGCCCCTAGAAAGCCTTTCTGTTTCCACATCCCCACCTTAAGTCTGGGTAGGTCCTATGGCACCCTGTATGTATGTCGTCATGGCATTTGTAATAATGTATTTACTTGTGTATTTGTCTGTGTCATGGATAAGACTGTGAGTTCTGTAGGAGCAGTGACTAGGTCAGCATGGCACCTTAGGGTCTGGCACATTACATGGTAATAAATAGAGACTTAACACATGACTGAAAGAATAAGTGAGTGAGTGACTTTTAACTGGTTAAATGTATAGAGTGAATGAATGGTTGGGACCAAAAAACCTAATATATGAGTTTGAAGTCCAAATTGGCTGATGTTGCCAATCATTGGGGAAAGGAATCCGGAAAGCAGAGCCATTTTCGAAGTGAGATAGCTGAAACATTTTTGTGGAGCTATCTGGTGAGCAGCTGAATTTATAGGACTGGTTTCAGGAGAGGGAAATGAGCTGGAAACATTGATTGGAGGTCATCAGCCTATGAGTATGAGGGAGCCCAGGGAGAGGCTGTATAGTGGGAGAAGAGAGCAAATTGACAGATTACTTAGGAACACTGGCATTTATGACGTGAGCAGAACAACAGGGAACTCACAAAGGCATCTGAGGGAAAGTTGACAGGTTATGGGAAAGCACCCCACTTGGTGTCATGTAAGCAAAGGGAAGAGAGAGTTTCAAGGAGAGATAATTAACAGTGTCAGATTAATTAGTTTTTTGTCATTCAACAAATTGAATTTCTACAAAGGATGTAGTGTCAGGTGTTCTTTGTCTACCTTGCTTCACTACAGGTTTCTTGAATGCAGAGATATTGTCTTATTTGTACTTTTAATCCCAGAATTTATCTAAGTATCTGACACCCAGTAGAATTTGATAAATAGGTGTGTTAAATGCATTGCTCTGGTTAATTGATGGTCTCAAAATGTATGGCAGCATAGGCATAAATAGCTGATTTCTCTTATTCTATAAAAATTTTCTTCTAAATCACGTTTGGATTTCAAAGACATCTGGAAAGTGGAATACAGTTAGGTGCTTCCCATTGTATAATTTTAAAATGGGTCAACCTTAGTGAATATTTTCAATTTTGACATCCTTGACTTTTCTGTATTTTTTATCTACCCAGTTTCTTTGCTTTATTTATTTTGTAGACATTGCTAGTTCTGTGTCTTATTCTGAGGATTAAAAAAAAAATCTGATAAAAATAGGTAATTCATATTAAATAGTATTGACTTAAAATGTTAAAAATCCCAGGGATGCTTTCATCATAAAAGAAGACTTAGTAGAGTACAAAGCTCACTTATCAGTAGGTTAGAAGTAGTGGTAGTGGAGATGGTAGGACAGGGGCTCTATACTCTCAAATACAGAGATTGCCCTAACAGTCCTATGTGGAGAGAGTGCTGGTTCTCAAATAACATCTGTTTTGAATCCGTACTCTTCACTTACTAGGTGGGTGCCTTTGAATATATCCCAGACTTTCTGAGCTTTAAATTCCTTATCTGTAAAAGGATCCTAAGAACTTCCCTGCGAACCTCTTGGGTAATCCAGAGGATCAAATGAGATTGAATATGTGCAGCTAGTTTGCACATGAAAGACTGTTATTCTTTGCAAGCACTACTTGAAAGTGTCTGATACTGTTGCATTGTGTTTTCCAGTCTTAGGTTTCCACCATTTGGTTTGCTGTTTGACTACTCCAGAGCTGCAAAAAAGTTTATTATGTTATAGTATAATTGTAACATTATATAATATAATGCAAAGTAATTATTTAGAGGTAGAAATACTACAGTGTAACATAGGCATTTAGAAGTAGATATACTGTAGGTATGCAAATGCTTTAAGCCTCCTCTCCACTTAAAAAAAAAAAAAATAATAAGCCAATAGCCTAGGACACAGAAACAGTCTTCCCAGTTTGTTCTTCCTGGAGACACCCAAACTCTTCAGAGAGCTGATTGGTGTTCATACTTCCCACACAGCTGCACTTGAACCTGTGCAGTTACCTCCAGGGGATTGTTTTGGCTCTAGTGTGTTGGATAATTGCCTATTTGGACAACTTTGCCTTGGATAATTTCCCTTTGTTCAATCACGGGACTCATAAATCCGTGCACAGGGGGACATATTTCAGAAAATAATATTTGGCCATAGATAGTTGCAATTTCAAGACCCTTTCAAAGGGTGATAATGACATATTTTTACTGGACAGTGTAAGTTTTCAAACTTTGAAGATAAATTCTGGGATCCAGATCATTTATGCACCAGTATAGAAAATGCATTGCTTATCCACCAACCTGTTTTAAAATGTTAAGGTCAGGAATAAGAATGTTCCACAGCCCATAAAATACTTTTCTTGGAGTATAACTTAACCAGGGGGAATATTATTAAGTATGTAGGAGTTCTACTTTGGTATTCAACTGAGATATAAAATGAGAGAGAAAAACCCATTTCTTTCAAAGAATGTTTTCCTTATAATATTAAATGTTTAGAAAAGAAAATGCACAGAAAGATTTTTTTATCCTTCATCTCTGAATTTATTTTTGATTTCATCATGGAAATTTGGATGAATGGCTTGAGTGGTTATCTCATCTGTAAAATCTGTTTGGGCATATTGGGTTATGTTTTCCAGAAAATACTATGTGCTAAATGTGGGTCAGGAGCATTTAGAAAGGAGGATACAGCTGTATACTATTCCTGTGAAAAAAGAAACAATGTCAGGAGTCATCAGAGAGACTTAGATATGCTTTCTGCAGGCTTTCCAAATTTCAACAAAATTGTTTTACCCTGAATAATGGTAGGTTTAGTCTTAGCCAAAATGCAACTGGGCAATCTGTTACTTCCCATATGGAAAGCAACTGTTCAAGTAAATTATATAATTGTACGTTACAACTGTGCTTCTGTCATACATTATAAATTCAGTTCTGTCCCAAACTGAGACCATTGCACGACTGAGCCAAGTTTAGTGTTGCTGTAACCAGCCTTTCTTGTCGTAGTTGCATCCAGCAAAAAAAAAAAAATGAATTCTCTTTATATTTCTCTTACTTGGCTTCTTGGAAATAAGGATTTTGCTTGGACCTGTCACTGGATGTCACTTTTCTCCTGATTTGGAGAATCAATCAAGAAGATTTTCTAGAGTAGCCTGTTGTGAAATGAAGAGCCTAATAGGAAAAGGTAATTGTTCTCTTGGATTAATTTTTATTTTCTTCTGAATTAGATCGTTAGTATTAAAATTTATAGAGCATCTGTAAAACCTAAAAATTATTACATGGACCTTTTTATTTTCTCACAATGGTGTTCTGTCATGAGAGAGCTGAGCTCATGGTCTCCCTGGGCTGGTGCTCGTGAGGCATTGTAGAATGTTCTCTGTTTTGTCATGTTGGCAAAGGAAATTACACCAGTGCCATGATTGTCAGAATGATGCAGCACCTCTGAGGAAAGGGATTACTGCCTTATTAAAGATAGGTTGGGGTGAACTATGCCAAATGTTGAGTGGGATTTATTGAGTACCCTACAAATACAATGTGAAATTTCTGTGTAGTTTGGTTGTGAGAAAACAAGTATTGGTAAGAAAAGAACAAAAATGCAAGTGGGAAAATAATAATCATTATATTCTGGGTCCTTTCATGAGGCAAAGGGATGAAGTCTAAAAAGAACAGAGACTCCTAAAAATTAATAGATTTTACTGTCAAGAAAACATTAACTTAAGTGAGGCAAGTAAGTAATGTTATTCATGCTTTATAGTAAATTGAATAGCTGAGACTTCTTCTGATGTGTCAGGCTGTTTACTAGTGGTTTTGTTTCCTTTTACTCAGTTTGTGAGGATGTGTTATAAATGTACAATTATATTCACCCTCTCTAAAATTCCAATGTTTAAAACATTCCAAGACTTCTCAGGTTAAAATGATAACTTTCAAATTATAGGCCATCATATTAAAATATAAACTTTGAAAATTTATTAACCTTTGCATGAGTGATTTGTAGTTTAATTCTTTTTTATGTGACTTATTTTTTAGAACATACAATGATCCTTGTTTGGAGTTGTCAGATTATTCGCTTTATAGCAGATTTACAAAGTAAGCTCATTAATGTACTCTGCCTACCTTTAAAAGGGGCTCATGCAAAAGAAGAAAAAGCTTACTGTTTTTTTATTGAACAGTGTCAGCATTGGACTATGCAAACAGCTTAATGAACACTTGAGAAACCCTGAAAATTATTACTTTTTGTTATTAATAATTTTCTTCTTATATCTTGTGTCATTTATCTTTATTATTATAGAGTCTTAGAGAATTAAAGGGAAG
Source organism: Leptonychotes weddellii (assembly GCF_054177405.1). Classification (NCBI taxonomy): domain Eukaryota; kingdom Metazoa; phylum Chordata; class Mammalia; order Carnivora; family Phocidae; genus Leptonychotes; species Leptonychotes weddellii. The sequence goes on from NC_138370.1 coordinate 82,669,001, forward strand.
TAACAAAAGATAATTTAAATGACAGCAATAAATAAGGGTAACTTTGTCCTGCTTAAAAACTTAAGAATAATGAATTATGAAAATTTCAAAGTGAAGCTACTATTCAATTTTTAATTAGGCAAGTTTATTCATCTTTCATATTTGGTGCCACCACTGACCATAATTCATTAAGATATCATTACAAATTAACCTCTAGTGAATAATTGATACATAAATTATCATTTGATAAATAATGGTTTATAAGGTTGGCAGTTTAATGCATTGATTTCATGGACTGATAAAGGTACTACAAAGTGATACAGAATTGTTTGATGACATTTGGAATATTAGTACCTCAGGAAGTAGGTAGATAGGTGTGCATAAAAGTCATTTAAGCATATTCAGAGACATTTTGACATCATAGTTTAAATTGTGAAGCCAGAACTAGATTTGTTAAATGCTAATCACAATGTAAAATTAGATTTATTCTTGAATGCCTTCCCCAAAAACCAGCATTCTGAAAACTGGCAGTATGTCCCTTAGATAAACTGTACCTTTAGTCTCAACTTGTGTACTTCCTTCTCTGTGTATTATTTCTTTGAGCCATCTCTTCCAATTGGCTGTATGTTAAGACATGAACAAGAAAATACCCTTTAATGTCTTTGAAAATTGTTGCTTTTATTTCGTTAATCTTTGTAGCTCATAGAAATATATTTTCAGATTGCTTGAAGGAGAAGTAGGCAAGTGCGAATGATATATCTTTCTAGTGCACAAAGTCAGTAATGAAGTTAGTAAAGTTTAAGTCCATTCTTCTTATTAGGAAGACTGAGAAACTTGTGCAGAAAGGAAGTTAAACTTTAATTTTTCTTTTAATCAATAAGCAAAGCAGACAACTGTTTCCAGTTTCTTTTACCTCCCTCACTGTTAACATGGCAGTTTGGTACCTCACTTTATATTTGGAGGTATTTGCTTTCTCTGTGTTTATGATGCAGCAACAGAAGTGTACAAAAATCTACCACCAGTGGTAATGGTACTTCTGGGGAGTATAAAAAGTTTTCTAGTGGATAGCAAGAGGTAAAATGAGCTCCAATAATGATGTTACTTTCTCCTCTAATTGAAGGGATTTCCTTAATTTCGAAGGAAGATGAAAAGAGTTAAACATTAAAAAAAAAAAAGAATGCCTTTCATTATTTTTGAGTTAAATGTTAGTCTAAAGCATTTCCCCCTTGAATAATGTAAAGGAGAAGTCACATGAGATTAGCACAAACGTGAGACAATTAAGGCCATAAATTAGAATTTTCAGAAGCTCTGACTGATTACTGATCGTAGGATTTATTTTGAAGACCTTTTGGTAACCTCAGCTGTGATGTTTGCTTCCACAGAAGTCTCAGTGAGTTGGGGGAGGAGTCCACATGGTCCCTTTATGTCGTAGCCTGCATTTAAAACTGATTTCCAACTTGGGGCTCACACTTTTGTTCCAAACCTGATCTTTTTGGCATCAGAGCTCATGTTCTTACGGCCAATTTGGATTTTTAAGCAAAGAAACTAATTTAAAAAGTCTTTTGGACAACAAATAACTTTTAAAAAATAACATCTTAATGATTTAAATGGAAACAACCAGAAGAAGCTGGATTAAATTTCCCTTAAAGTATACATGCTTAGCGATTAAGAGGAAAAAGTGGCTGAAAAAATGCTGTCTGTTATTTTTCTTCAAAACCCCAAATAGTTGAACAATTGAGTAGCTCAAAAGACTTGAATTGGGATATCTTTGTGGAAAATATTTTTGGCAATGAAAGTACTGCTAATAAAAGAATGAGAGATAATAAACTTTAACAGTGAGTTTTTAATCTGATCAATATTAGTGATAAAACTATTGATTCTTTAGAAGAAGGTCAGCCTTATTCAGGAATTTCAGGAACAGAAAAAAAATTAGATATTTAGGGAAAAATGGTTGTGAATTAAGGTTTTCCTAGATGGCACTTGCTGTTATTATGCTTTCCTAAGCTTTTAATGCCAAACTGTTTCTAAGTGTCTGCATTTTCTTAGCTACCATAGATTTTGCATATGATGAGGAGAGGGGGAGAAGACTAGATTTTTTAAAAATGTGGGCTTGATTTAGATGGTGAAAAGTTTTGTTGAAGAAGGATGTGTGTGATGGGGAAAGAAATTTAGAGTAGTGGAAAATTTTAGTAGACAGGCAGAAGTATGGTAGGTATTTGGGTTTGAGAAGATTAGGTAAATAATGTTCCTCATTTCTTCTAATGTTTTGAATGAACTGAGAAATGATATAGGAAGGATGGGAGATCAAAGCACCACCTTTATTTTTCATAAAGCTGATGTTGGTGGTTGTGGTTTAGCTGTAGGGACAGTGAATTTCCTCAAAACAGGCTCCAGAGCTAGGCAGTCTTCCCTACTCAGTCCCAAACAGCACAGAACTAGGCAGGCACTGCCCCATAGGGTCAGACCTGCCCTATACAACCTTCAGCCTATGGAGGTAACACGGAATGTTTGCTTGCTGCAGTCAGATTGTTTCAAAGAGAAAGGGAATGGGAAAGGGTTGAACATGCCATTATATTTTTCTTAAATTTGCAATCAGTAAGTTTGTGTGCCTCTCTTGGGGAGGAGGGAGTAGAGTTTTGGCAAGAGCCCAAGAATGTTACTTTAATGGGGCTCCCTTCATATTGGAAGGAAACCTCAAGAGCAGGAAAGGAGTTACTTTTAGAAATTCTTATTCTTTTAACCCAGTGGTTCTAAACCAGGGTAATCTTCCCCTAGGGAAGTTTTTGTTGTAACAATGATTATGGAATACTGATGGTGTGTAGTGGGGTAGTCGGGGGTGGGGGGCAAGGATGCTAAATATCCTGCAGTGCACTGAACAGTCCCTTATAATGAAGGATTTTCCCCCAAAAAGTCCCCTAGAGACACCCTGAACTGACCTTATTGGGTTATGTCTGCTCCATGGGAGCAGTGATGAGTACTGTATCAAGAGCATTTCCTGCTACACTTTGCTGAGACGGGTCCCTCAGTGCAACTCATTGCTTCTTTTGGATCCTCTTTGAGCTATTGGTGGCAACATAGATTTTGTTCCTCGCAGGCTCTGCAATGGGTCAAAACTGCACATTATTTAAGTGGACTCTAAAATTCCTCTGTATACAAGACAGAAACTTGACACCCATTTCCCATAAAAGCTATGATGCCCATATTGCCAACATAGCTTAGAAATTACAAAATGAAATCAAATTATATAAAAAAAATGAAACTCTATTAGATTGTGCCTAAAATGAAATGTAAAAAAAAAATGCCCTAAATTTGAAGATGAATATTTTCCCATTATAAATTTCTTGGGGGAAAAAAAATGGATGTTCAAAGATTCACCTTTTTTCAAGTGAAGAATCCAGGGGAATTAAGGTTAAATATGAAATTCTTTTGGAGATTTGAACTAAAATTCAAAGAAACTGAAGTTTTGTATTGACCTCAAATTTTTATTCTCAGTCTCAGCTAGAAGGTTCTTGATATCTTGAGTAGTGTTGTTTTTCTGTCCAGTTATAGCCTATACTGTTTTTGAATTGGCATTGATGAAGTTTCTTCAAGGTCTCAGAGCTTATATTGATTCTGAATCAAATCTCTGATAAACCTGATTTTTAAAAAAGATTCTAAAGGGCCTACAGACCATCTAACACTATCACACCACTGATTCCTCACTCAAGTGGATCTTAAGTCCTGAAAACAGCTATCCCAGGCCAACTTATTTTTCCTAAAACCTTGTACTAGTGTTTCTGAAGGTCCATGCCAGAAACTCAATGGTATCTTCATTAGCCAGGGGCCCTGTAGGAAATAGATGGCACACTTCTACTTCAGATAATTTGAGGGGAATTTAATAAGGTTGTGGGCACTGAGAAGACACAGGAAATAGTGTACACCCCTGGGGCTGGTAATTGGAAGGCTTTTATCACCCCTAGACCTGAAGGGGGAAATGAGAGATTAATTGGAACCCTGAAAGGAAGAGAGTTGTGTGAGAGGATCTTCAAACCACGGCAGTGAGAGAACCTGGGGAGTATATAGTCCAGTGTCACTCTCTTTCCTTTCTCCAGTCTCCTGCTGTTGCTTCCAAATGACTGAACTAGCCAGAAGCCAGAGGCCACAGGAGCCCATTAATTGGGGTGCAAAGTGAAGATATCTGGCATAGTAACTGAAAAATGGAAGAGTGAAAGGAAAAAAGAGAAAATCTTGTTTCACTTTCATCTGGATGCCAGTGGAGCCGGACATCCAGCATCTGTGACCAATGAGTTTAAACTTGATTGAAAGAAACCCTTTATTAAGAGATTAATTTTGGCAACATGAATTAACTATGTCTGGAGGAAGGAAATACCTATGCATAATTTCTCACCCTCAGAAAGTGACTGTAGAGACTTTTTTTTGTTTTCTTGCTAAGTTTAAAAATTGTAGTGTTGGCAGCCCTAATTTTAATTACCAAGTCTCACCTGAGGTATTTTTTCCCCACCTCAGTGCAAACCTGTTAATATACTCTCAAAACCTTTTTATTTCCATATCCCCTTTGAGCCCCATGTTCCTGATATCCTGTGGTGAAATCTTGTGTAGTCTCTGTCTAGTAACAGAGCTTCTAAGGTGCCTGAAAGTGGGTATTTTCAGTCTTGTGGAATTGTTTAGGGCTGTGAACTGTTTTTTAGGGAGGGTCTACTGGTCAGGCCCATGTTGGTGTTGGTTGGATATCTGGGACAGATACTTTTATTTTTATTTTTTAATTTTTTTAAAGATGGTTTATTAGAGAGAGAGAGTGAGCACGTGTGGGGAGCTGGGGGCAGAGGAGAGGGAGAAGCAGACTCTCTGCTGAGCAGGTTACCCAACGCAGGGCCAATCCCAGGACCCTGAGATCATGACCTGAGTTGAAGGCAGATGCTTAGTTGACTGAGCCATCCAGGTGCCCCCAGATACTTGCTTTTATAACAAGTTTCTAACAGTGTAAAGCTAGAACTCATTACTGTTTTGAATTGGAATTCTTGCAGTTAAAAGCAGCAAATATCCACCCAAAGGGGATATGGAAATTTCTAAGAAGTTTTTATCTCACTCTAACATATTCAAGCCATACTTGTGTAGTTCATAATCAAGCTGCAACATCCCATTCTCTGAGTCTCCACCATTGGTCTATGGCCTCTTCGACTGAAGTCTCTTATTCCTGTAGTACTGCCTTGCTGAACAGCCATTCAGTATGGACAAGGCACCATGGGCTGCAGTGGGAATCCATATGGCAGCACCTGAGGCCTCCAGTGACCTGCTTCTGTCACAGTAGTCACAGTAGTTAAAAGCCAACTGTATAGCTGATAAAAACAAGGAAACCCAAGTCAGTAGCCAAATATATGCTGTTATATGCTACCAAGATCAAAATGTTCTGCCACTTACTAAAAACCCCGGTGCTACCAAAAGCTTATCCAACTGTTATTTATTTTTATTTTTTTAATTACTAGACTTTATTTATTTAGAGCAGTTTTAGGTGAGTAGAAAGTACAGAGAGTTCCTATATACCCCCTCACCATCCCCATCCCTGTCCAATTTCTTCTGTTATTAGCAGCTTGCATTAGTGTGGTATATTTGTAACAATCGATGGACCAATATTGATACATTATTTTATTTATTTTTTTAAAGATTTTATTTATTTGTTAGAAACACAGCGAGAGAGGGAACACAAGCAGGGGCAGTGGGAAAGGGAGAAGCAGGCTTCCTGCCGAGCAGGGACCCCGACGTGGGGCTTTATCCCAGGACCCTGGGATCATGACCTGAGCCGAAGGCAGACGCTTAACCGACTAAGCCACCCAGGCAC
>NC_138370.1:82675315-82721826 GCF_054177405.1 Leptonychotes weddellii
AGTATTCAAATAAAAAAAAAGTTTTTAAGTCTGAATCATTTTCTCTTTTCCTAAGGATTTTCTGTTTGTGTCATGGTGTCACTGCTTAGAAAGGTTAATGTTCCTTCTTCCAAGTCTTTTATATTCTGAAATGCTATTTTAATAGCCTCTGACTGTGGATTCAATAATTTTAAATATTTAGATATTTATTTGAATACTAATGTTGAATCAAGAGTCAGATATAACCCATCAGCATCAGCTTTATTTTTTGTTTTGGATAGCTATTTGTTTTTTCTTTGGAGATCCTAATATTTCTTGTTAATTATAAGATTTAAACAAATAATTTTCATATTTAGTCTCAACTTTTCACTAAATATGAAATTCTCATGTGTGAGGTAGATGGCAAATCCCACCATGTTATGTTTGCCATGTGGATTTTAAATTTTTATTGTTTTAAAATTTATTTATTTTATTGTTTTAAAATTTTTAATTTATATTTTTATTTTTTGCAAAAGCAATGTATAAATGATGAAAAATTTTAACACTACAAAAGAATATACAGTGAAAAAATTATTAGAGGCAACAATTATCAGTTTTTGTGTATCCTTTCAGAGTTATTTTATATATACTCTATAGCCTTTCTCTATCATATTGACTTTAGTTAAAACTGCAGTGTTCTTGAAAAGGGGAATATCTTTTAATTCATATATTTTTTGCCATTTCAGTACTATCTTTATATAATTACACAGGCTTAATGTGGCTTGGTTAGTTATATTTGGCTTTTTAAAAAATTGTAAATAAAAATCTGAGTAAGATTGATTCAAATAGTCATGAACTATTTTGAGAACTAAAATTAGGAAAATAGAAAGGAATTATCTAAAAGGTATGGAACCTGAATAAGAGTGGATGGAGGGGGAAAGTGGGAGTCAGGACTATTGAGTGTAGTATTTAGGGAGCATTCTCTATCTATAAATACTTATCTTGCCCTCTTTAGCACTTGTATGTACTTCCGATATCCATACCATTGGATAACAGATTATTAAGTTCTGTACAACTGATTTCTAAGCTATGCTCTGAGAATATTAGTATCTGACAAGATGTTAATATGTATGTGATGAGACAATTTTGTGGTAAAAAATGTTTGGGAAAAGGGTTATGGCATTGATAGTAAACTTTTTAAGTGAAATTAATAATTTCTTTCAAGGTATAAGGTGCTAAATGTATCCATCTGAGCTGCTAAAATATTTTAAACATATTTAGAATGAAAAGGAAATCTATTACAAAGCTCTTATCATTTTCTTAACTCTTTCACTGTTAGATACCATTTTTGGATTTGGCAGAAGTATTATTGTTCTTCTTTTTTAGTGTTTGTAGAGTGCAATTTTGGCAGTTCCTGAGGGGAATAGAATTTATTGAGGCAGTTTATATTTTTAAAATGCAATAACTTGTTATGTCAGAAGCTGCTTTGAAATGCCAGAAGAAAATATTTCCTCTTTCTTTGCCTTTCTTCCTTCGTAATTGCCATAAACAATGCAAGTTGTATACATAAACTGTACAGTTATTTACTTTTAATGTTTGATTGAATGGCTTTTAAAAAGTCAGATGTACTGCCAGATAGTAAAATGTTTATTTATTTATTTTTCTCTGAATCAAGGGAATGTGGGAGGACAGTGTTGACCCAGTGTAAAAGAGCCTGGTCTGGGGGAGGACAGGAAAAGCAGCAGCCGTATTAACACTACTTCCACTGCTGCCCACACCCTTTGACTAGTAAAATCTTTGGTAGTTTAGAAAGGAATTCTGCCTCAGATGCTTTTCAGAAATTTGTTGAGTGGGAAGTAGATAAATAAAAAATAAGTGAATAAGAACTGTATATTTATATCTTCCTTGAAACAAATTCTTTATGACTTAGATATGCACATACACATTTTTGAAACTGATGAACAACCTTTTTCCAAGGATTGAGACTATATTATTTAATGGTTATCTCTGTTATATTATTATGGCATATATGTTATATTTATTTAAGTTATCTGTGTATTTGTGAATACATATTATCATTGTCGTAGCTTTATTTAAAGGTTTCTGTTCTCTCCACTTTTAGTCTTGACTTTGGAATCATTATATTGATCTATGAAGTCCATAAAAAACAGTTATTTTAGTTGATGCTTAGGAGTAAAACTTTTATTTATAATGCCTTTATCTTCCTCTTGAAAATGAGGGTGTTCTTTTTTTTCCCCCTATTTATTTATTTTCTTTTTAAATAATGAGGACACCTCAAGGTTGTAGAACTGTTGATGTTTTTACTTGACCTGATAGCAAAGCCAGGTTTCATTAGAAGTGGTGATTCTGTAGTTGTCACCCCCTCCCCATTTGTAACATAAACATAAAAAGATAAGAAGTGAAAGAAATTTCACTGTGGACCTGAATGACTCTCACAAGGTCTTGTTTAGGGTATATATATTTTAGAGAATATTCATATTTACATATAAGATATATTTTCTATATGTTACTTGAAATATTTTTGTTAATGTATATTCATGTTAACATTTTATATATCTGTACATTAAAATACATATATATTTATTCATACATAGATATATAAATATAAATAATAGATAAAATTCAAAATGTAAATAATACATAGGTCTGTGTATTTCTAAATATTTGTGCTTATGTATTTATATACATTATATTTAATATAAAAATACATATATATTCATATTTTGGTGATGTTTCACATGATAGTCTAGTTAAGTCCTTAAAACCCAAAGAAAATACATTCTTGGCTGATATATGTAAATGTGCCTAGAAGCTTGAGGAGGTAATAATGCTTTATTAATTTTTTTAGGAGTATATAAGTAAGTTCTTAAAAGGATGAGTGGTTTAGTGAACAGATTTTCCCAGTACGATATTTCCTTCTTTCTTCTGCTGGCCCAAGTCTTGTTACATTAGTATTCTCTACAAATCAGGTTGTTGGGGGTGCGTGGTAGTGGGCTTAATTGTGTTGGTGACAGAAGGCATTACAAAGCTGAGGGGGGTCCCTTGGCACAGGGGAGGGAAGGAGAGTAAAAAGAATAAGTCAGTGATTTGGGCTGTTTATTAACATTGCCTTTCTGTGGAAAAGATCCTTCACCCTGTCATTGGGCATGGAACTGGCAGCTGGAGTGTTGTCTCTGACCCCTGAAAACCAGGCAAATGAGGCTGTTGAAGGATGGGGTTGACTGTGCTCCAGCTGCCACATGCCCTGAATAAGTCACAAAGAGACTCATACACATCACTGAGCAGGACTGCAATGAGGAGCTGGGGATTTTAACTGCTGGTTTGTTCACTGTTTCCAAAGGACTAATTATTAAGAAGCACTTAAGGACCATAGTGATGGAAATAATTAGTATTTAAAAATTACTAAGAAGACTGCTTGAAAAGGTGTTGGGTAGGAGTTTTCTTTTAGAGGTATGGCCATTAGCCATAGGCTAAGGTTGAAACCCAAAGCTATCAAAGTTTTGCTTTCCCCAGATAGCTCTTTGGCTGTGGGTTTATTGGCATTAGCTCCATCCCCAGGGCACCTCTTCAGGGCCTGAAGTTCTGTTATACAGTGTGGGAGGGATACAAGACAGCAACTCAGGCTGTTTGGCTGGATATTTCCTGGTGATACCAGAGGAAGAGCTGGGTGAGTGGTTGCTGAGACATGTTCAGGCATTGCTCTCCCTCCTTTCCATTTGGATCCAGGCCTCTGGATAGAAGATAAAGAATTATGTCAGAATTTACTTAGTGGTAGTGAAACAACCCAATTTAGTTGTCTTCTAGATCTGCTTCAGCTGACATGAACCTCTAGGGTCAAAAAGAAAAAAAGAAATGCTTTGAAGCATGAAAGTGATAGAAGGAAACACCCTATTTATCTTTCCCACTTCTTAAGACAAACTCTTTGGAAGTTAAATGTTTGGGTGCTTAACATTTTGCAGGGCAACTCTGATTTTCCTCTGACACTTCTACTCCAGTCTGTCAAAGGTCCAGTTCCCTCGAGAGTTTCTCATCATCATCTTCAAATACCTATTGAGTGTTTCTCTATGATGGTGCTCTCCTGAAGCTTCTACCAGGTTGTTTGAAGCATCTGGTAGTTTGTAGTTCTTTTAGGGAATTTTGGGATTTACTATTTGAAGAGTAGTACCTCTTTTATGGGAATTTCATACCACTTTTTTTTTTTTAAGATTGTTTATTTATTTATTTGACAGAGAGACAGTGAGAGAGGGAACACAAGCAGAGGGAGTGGGAGAGGGAGAAGCAGGCTTCCTGCCGAGCACGGAGCCCGATGCGGGACTCAATTCCAGGACCCTGGGATCATGACCCGAGCCAAAGGCAGACGCTTAACCGACTGAGCCACCCAGGCACCCCATCATATCACTTTTTTAAAAAAAAAGATGTATTGATTTATTCTAGAGAGAGGGAGGGAGAGTGAGTGCAGGGAGGGGCAGAGGGAGAGGAAGGAAGAAAACCCAGCTCGGAGCCGCATGTTTCAAAACCCTGAGATTAAGGAGTGAGCTGGAACCAAGAATCCAACACCTAACCAACTTCGCCTCCTAGGGGCCCCTTCATATCACTTTTGAGGCTTTCCTTGTCTGCTAATTCAAGTCAGCAGTATTGACTAAGCACTTACAGCGTGAACTGCATGAGACGTGGACCTTAAGGAACTTAGGGAATCACATGAATTTAACATATTAAGCAATTAGAGAACTTTACAAGACAATATAAACTTAAGGACTTGTGTTGCACAAGTTCTTTTTTTAATTTGGAGAGAGAGGAGGGTGGAGGGGCAGAGGGAGAGGGTGAGAAAGAATCCCAAACAGGCTCCTCGGCCTATCGCAGAACCCGAGGCACTGCTCCATCTCACAACCCTGAGAGATTTTACATTTTACCCTGAGTCAGATGCTTAACCAACTGAGCCATCCAGGTGCCCTGTCCTTGTACAAGCTCTTTTTTTTTTTTAAGATTTTATTTATTTATTTGACAGAGGCAGCTAGAGAGGGAATACAAGCAGCAGGAGTGGGAGAGGGAGAGAGAAGCAGGCTCCCCACTGAGCAGGGAGCCCAATGTGGGGCTCCATCCCAGGACCCTAGGATCATGACCTGAGCCGAAGGCAGCCGCTTAACGACTGAGCCATCCAGGCACCCCCTGTGGTACAAGCTCTTAAGTGCAGGATGGATCCGCATAACAGTGCAAACCCTGGCTCCACCACCCTGAATAAATCACAAGTTCTCTAATCCTCATGTATCTAATAGGGATACTATTAACTATCTCTAGAATTGTTGAAAGAATTAAAAAACATATAAAAAATGTCAAGTACACTGTTGGTACTCTGTACATGTCAGATCCATGTAGGATGGGGAAGGCTTTAAGGAAATAGGGAAATGTGACTTGGAAGATGAAGGTTGGAGGAGGCACGATTAGCAGAGGGGTGATGAGTATATTTGTAAGGAGGTGGGAAGGGAAGGTGAGTTAAGATACACGGATGGAATGATTTAGGTGTGAACCTAGGCCTGACTGGAATGAAAGGTACAGAGAAGTAGTGAGATAAAGAGCGACTTGCATGACCAGCTAAGAAGTTTGATTAGATCCAACAAGCAGTTGAATGTTGTATGAATACAAGTGGTGTTTTGGAAAGATTTTTGCGGTGTGTAAAACTGATACAGCAGCCCTGTGAGGAAGGTACTATTATTATCCCCATTTTCCAGGGTGGAAATAATGTTTGGAAGAGGTTTATAAAAAACTTTACATTTGGGGCGCCTGGGTGGCTTCGTTAAGCATCTGCCTTCGGCTCGGGTTGTGATCCCAGGGTTCTGGGATCGAACCCCGCATCGGGCTCCCTGCTCTGCGGGAAGCCTGCTTCTCCCTCTCCCACTCCCCCTGCTTGTGTTCCCTCTCTCCCTGTGTCTCTCTCAAATAAATAAATAAAATCTTAAAAAAAAAAAGCAACTTTACATTTTACATTTGTATTTACTATATGAAAATAACAGCAGCAGCGATATTAATGGCAATCAAAATGAAAGAAAAATTAAGTTCATGATCTAGCCATCCAGACAAATCAGGCTGTTTTCATTTTCTCATATTCCCAATTGGTTTTAGTTCGTCTTCTAAGGAATGCAAAAAGTGTTATGAATACTGTTTGAGTTAATTTTTGTCAATGCTTTAAACCGTATCTGGCACATGGCACACACTACATGTTAGCTATTATTTTACCTTAATACAGACTAAGAATTTACAGAGTAGACAAGACAGTACATGTTAACAGACAGCTTAAGTAAGGGCATTTTGGCAGGTAAATTTTGTGACCTTCTTATTTTCACTCACAACTTCATAATGGTTCCATGTGTAAACTAAACACAAAGAGAGGTCCCAGTCCTTTTCAGAACACATGAGGTATGACCAATGTGCAACTATCTTATCTGCTATTTAAAGCTAAATTCTTTGGTGGCCTGTCAGAGGTTTGCTCTCATTAACCTGCAAATGGTCGGGGAGAAAGAACAAATAATTTTTTTTACAAAAATTTATGTCGTATTCAGTGAGTAATCTGTGGTTAGGATTTGTTGTTGGCTTAAATATAGGTCTAATTATTATACTTTTCCTAGAAAAGATAATTTATTTTTTGATTGTTACATTCTTGACAGTTTTATTTTACAGGATGAATAACAAGATTTTAGTGTATTCTTAGAGTTGGTCAGGCAGTTAATGTCAAATGTTCTCATTCTTAATTTTCCTGGTGGGTTATGGAGAAATTAGCAAATGAACATGTTGTATCAGTTATTCAGTTTGCAATAATTTATTTCTGGACTAGTAAAACTATGAACTCTTCTCTAACTGCTAACCCTGAGTTATTTTTCTAAAGACTTTCTGTTCATGTTTCTAAAATCTTAGCTGTTGATACCACTTGGATAGACTCATTATTTTTCAAGTGCTGAGGTCTAAGTTGTTGAATAAGCAAGACTAACCTTTGACATGAAAGAAAATTTAGAGGAAAAAAGGATTTCATTTGCTTTTCCTTTTCAAGGCCATGTCTTATAATATGAATTTATCAAGAACATGAGTCACATTTTTCACACCCCCGTGTCCTTTGGGACATAAACATTTAGGGAGATCCACAGGCACAAAGACTGCTTTGTGCTGGGGAAAATAATAAAAAAATTAAGACATTGGAATTGAAAATAAAATTCCTTCATGCATTCTATATATAAGTCAATAAGCTTTGTGGGCTTTTGGGTCTTCTCAGATCTCCTTGAAGGCATTTGTGGAACAATTATAGTGACTGGAGTTGCTATTACACCCTTTCTAGGGAGCTTGGGAGGAAAGAAGGCTCATTTACAGTGTAGTCTGGTAAATGGGTTACAACTCTGCTGAGAGGATTGTATCTTTTTCATCTGTAAGCAATAGCACAGAAAATCAGTTGGTAAATGGATATAGGTTTTAGAACTTACCTGTAAGTTCTATGGAGACCTTAATAAAAATCATTGATGTGTGGATGTTCAAAGCCTTTAGGTTGCTTTATGCTTCTTTTCTTCCTTTCTTCTTTATTTCATTCATTTTTAAAAAGCAGCATTTTATAACATTTCATAAATTGATAATTTTATACTTGGTGCATAAAGAGTTATCAAGTTCTTTTGGAGAAGAGACTCAAACCAGGAGGATAGGTAAAGATAAGAAAACTTAAATAATGTTGTTGTTGTTCTTGTTGCTCTGAATTCACTGGGGATATACTGAAGAGCTTTTTGAAGCATTACTTATTTGAACAATCTGGCACTGTCATTGGCTTTCATTTCACTCATGACTTATTGAGGAAATGATTTTACCATAGAGTTATTATGTATAACACGAGTCATTTTTGTTGCTCTTTCCCTCCTCCTTTTCTTTCTTTCCTTCTATCCCTGCCCCTTTTCTTTCCTTCCTCCTTCCTTCCCTCCCTTCCTTCTTTCTTCCTTTCATGTGTTTTCCTTTTTCTTTAGTCACCTCAGTATCCACAACTCAGCCAAAGTAGTAAGCAGAGTACAAAATTTTGTGACATTTGATTTGGAATGTTGTAATTTGCTACCTGGGAGCTGTTAGTACTGTCTTGCCTCATTCCATTTTGCTGAATACTACTGTTGGAAAGACTGATTTTGGAGGATTGGCTAGCAGAGCAGCAGTCACTCTCATTACACTTGGAAGTGCAAGGAAAATTGAGCATCTTTTTTTTTTTTTTCCTATGCTGACAGTCTCACTGGGTAGTTAAGAAAAAATAAATTGTGCTACGCAATTTATAATCTTTTACACTCTTCTAGTTTAGTCTCTTTAAAAAGTTTTTATTTAAATTCCAGTTAATTTACAGCATAATGTTAATTTCTTCTGTACAATATAGTGATTCAACACTTCCATACAGCATCTGGTGCTCATCACAACAAGTTCACTCCTTAATCCCCATCACCTATTTCACCCATCCACTCATTCACCTCCCCTCTGGTAACCATCGATTTGTTTTCTATAGTTAAGAGTCTGTTTTTTGGTTTGCTTTTCTCTCTCTTTTTCCTATGCTCACTTGTTTTGTTTCTTAAATTCCACACGAGTAAAATTATATGGTATTTATCTTTTTCTGACTTACTTTGCATAGGATAATACTCTCTAGCTCAATGTCATTGCAAATGGCAAGATTTCATTCTTTTTTATGGCTGAGTAATATCCAGTATATATATACCCCACATCTTCTTTATTCATTCATCAGTTGGTGGACACTTGAGCTGTTTCCGTAGTTTGGCTGTTGTAGATAATGCTGCTATAAACAATGGGGTGCATGTATCCCTCTGAACTAGTGTTTTTGTATTCTTTGGGTAAATACCTAGTAGTGCAATTACTGGATTGTAAGGTAGTTCTATTTTTAAGTTTTTGAGGAACCTCCATACTGTTTTCCAGAATGGTTGCACCAGTTTGCATTCCCACTAACAGGGTTCCCTTCTCTACATCTTCATCAACACCTGTTGTTTCTTGTGTTGTTGATTGTAGCCATTCTGAAAGATGTGAGGTGATATCTCTTTATGGTTTTGATTTTCATTTCCCTGATAATGAGTGATATTGAGCATCTTTTCTGTGTCTGTTGGCCATCTGTATGTCTTCTTAGGAAAAATGTCCATGTTTTCTGCCCATTTTTAATTGGATTATTTGTTTTTTGAGTGTTGAGTTTTATAAGTTCTTTATATATTTTGGATACTAACTCTTCATCAGATGTCTTTTTGCTGGCTCAGTGTCTTTTGTGTTAAATTCGTGGCCCTTTAGGTTTGTATCCCTTTTCCATGCTTTTCTTCAGGATGGAGTATGAGAGTGATTTCATGGTGGCGGGGTGGGGTAGGGAGGAATTGGAAACCTCTGTCCACATAGTGGCCTCTGGATACTTGCCGTGGTTTGGAGTTATAAAGTCCATGGTAAAGTTATGATGTTCATTACAAAAGTCTCTGATTGCTAAACATGAAGTTTGTCCTCTCTTCTTGTCTTGGTTGTTGTATACTTAAGGGCTTAGCCAAAGAAAACTACATAGGTCTTTTCAAGTGGTTGCTCTGGTCATTTCTTAGGATAGCCCCAAAATTATTGTGAAATGGTTGTGGAGAAGTTTGTCAAGTCACTCTGAAAGCAAGTATTCGTAGTCTGTTCAGCTTGAGACAGCTCTGTTTTTCTATCTGCATTCTACACTTTTGTGGCCCAGGACTCAGTACCTCAAATATAGAAATTCAGCTTGGTTCAAATTATATCATAGGGAAAATTTGACATTAACAACTGTGCTTTCATTTTTAGTAATTCCTTTTTTAAAAAATTTTTCTGAAAAACCTTTATCTCCATTTCAGGCAGCCTGAGGTCACTGTTTCAGAGAAGGAAGGCCTGGAAGAACAATTGAAAACAAACTAGTTGATCCCAGCTTCTGAGTTTAAAACTCTTGGTAGAAACAGTAGTTAAAAGAAAGGATTGGAATGTTGGCAAGAATTCATGATAATGTAAGGGAATGCTTTTTCTTTCCTTGACTTGATAAAGATTCCTTGGGCTATGGAGAAAGAATTGGAGAAGAAAGGCATCAGACACTTTCAGAGGTCTCTGGCAAGGGGCCCTGTGCTTTTCCCTACACCTGACCCAGTAGCAGTTTTGGCCCAGGACTGGGTGAACTCAGAGAGGCTATGTGTCCTACTCCCTTCCTGGTTTTTCAGGGGTGTTGCAGTCCTTATCCATGGGGCAGCAGAGTAGCTGGAGACAACACGGAGTTGCTTGGAGAATGCTCTTAGAGAGAATCTCCTTCTACTCATATGTAGTGTGAGGAGTATCCAAATCTTTTCAGGTATAGCCAAGAGTGGTGTGTATGTGTACCTGATGGCAGGCATTTGTGGAGTGGCCTTGCTTTTGTAACAAGGACCACTGGAAAGCAGCACAGATAGATATATGTCCTCAGCAGAGGCTAGCATGGAGATCTGGGGCCTTCCATGAGTCAGATGGAATGAGTTGCATATCAGCAGGGGTCAGCATGGACAGAGGAGCAGGTGCCTTTCCCTGATGCCATGACACTAAGCCAACTAGAACTTAAATGAGGGAGGGGAAATTGAGTTTATTCTGATTTGACTGAGTACCCAAATTAACTTGAGTTTAACCTCATCAGTGGGTTTAACTTTTCTGCTGCCAAATGAAGTAGGGAGTAATTTGAATTGCAGAAAAATATTACACTTCTTATTTCTGACCTATTGCATAGAGTTCCCAGCAAGTATTAACAGTCAAGGTGAAAAAAAAAGCAAAGAACAGGTACATATCAAGCAGTCTTCCAAATATGACCCAGTTTGTCTTAGATGAGTTCCATTAAAGTGGAACAGAGCTGGTCTAGCAAAGCAGTGAGATGTTGCTCCATTAGTCGTTCAGCAGGAATGATTCTTACTGTAGAGCACAGAGTGGCATATTAAATTATCTTTCACCAATATGATCGGGAATCTTCTTAAGAGTTTCTACTGCTTCTTTAACTGCATCATAAGTAAGGGTGATGAGATTTATTGGTGGAAGCTTTTGGAGGCTTAACTAAATCTCCTTCACCCACTTCACCAATTATGGGCAAGTATTATGCTTTACTATGCTTGAACCACAACAATGAACAGGTCTTTGTCCTCAAGGACCTGACAGTCTAGTTGTGGGTATGGACAGTATGTTGGCTATTGCTCTACTGTGTGGTAAGTGCCAGAAAAGGGATAAGAACTGGATGCATTCTTGGGCAATAATGAAAGATTTACTAGAAGTTTTCTAAATCATGAGGATTACATGAGGCAGTGTAGGTAAAGTTCTTGTTATACCATAGAACCTCAATAAACACTAGTTTCTTTTACTTTCCTCCTTTATGGGTTCACTCCTTGGGGTTGGGAGTGTAGGTCACCTATGTGAGCCTTTATGTTCCCAGTACTAAGGACAGTGTCCACCACATGGTGAGTACTAAAAGAAATCACTTGCAGAATGATTCATGAACCATTGAATAATTTCTGGGATCTAGATGATGATAACTAGAACTACTTTCAGAAGTTATGTATCTGAAAATTTGTGTTTTCCAAGAAAATGAAATTTTGAATATTGTGGTACAAATTTGAGCCAAGGAAAATCCTTTGTGAATACTGCACTAATCCACCTTCCAGTTACTGCCAAATTATTACCAAAATGCAGCTCTAATCATTACTAACATCATCACCCTAAGAATATACCGTGGTTTAAAAAAAACTTTATATTATCTCATTTCATTTTTATAATAAATTTTATTTTTTAGAACAGTTTTAGATTTACAGAAAAATTGTGAAGATAGTACAGAGAGTTCCCATATATTCCATACCTACTTTCCCCTATTATTAACATATTAGTACAGTACCGCAATTTGTTGCAATTAATAAAGCAATATTGATATATTATTAACTATATTAAAATTATTCTGATTTTATTATATTTTACCTAAATGTTCTATTTCTCTTCTAGGATACCACAGTACATTTAGTCTTCACATCTTAATTTCTCTTGGCTGTGATAGACTTTCCTTGTTTTTGATGACCTTGACAGTTTTGAGGAGTACTGGTCAGGGATTTTGTAGAATATCCCTCACTTGGGATTTGTCTGATATTTCTCTCATAATTAAACTGGGTTTATGAGTTTTGGGGAGGAAGATCACAGAGATAAAGTGCCATTTTCAGAACATCAGGAGTACACACTATTAACATGTCTCATCACTCTTGATGTTAACCTTTCTAACCTGGTTTAAGTAGTGTTTGTCAGGTTTCTCCATTGTAAATTTACTCCTTTTTTTTTCCCTTTCCATACTGTACTCTTTGCCTCATTTAGTCTTCAGATTGTCAGAGGCCCCACCTTATTAATCCCCGTAAACAATGGTGGTTGACACGAATAGAGATAAGCAAGTTGGATAAACCATAGGTTTGTTATGAAGATCAAATAGGTCACATGTCTAATGTGCTTTGAAATGTGTTCAGCACATAAGCTGATATTTTTACTGATAGTTCAAAAAAATAAATCTTCAAGAAATTTGATGACTTGGTACAGGATAGTGGGAGAGAAACTCTGGACAAATCTTTTGATCCATCTTAAAACTTGCATCTTTTTAAGTGAGCAGATCACCTACTCTCTTTAAGTACAAAGTCAGAATGATATGCCCTCATGGTGGACAGTTGTCAACTATGATTTCTGATGCAGAAATTTTAAGCAGAAGCAGGAAAATGGTCTACTTTTACTCCCATTCTCTTCTCATTCCTTTTAACAGAGACTAGAAATATGAGAGGAAAAATATGAAGGGAAAAAAGGGAGAGGTAGGGAGCAGACCGGAAGATTTAGCCTGGGAGTGGCAGCTCCTGAGTGATTTATTATGGGCCAGGGAAAGCTTAGCATTTCTTCCATATTTTTCAGGAAGGATGTGATGAGTTGCAGCAACAATCTGGTGACTATTGCAGACTTGTTTGAATAAGTCGTTCTTTATGCCTGCTTTCTTTTAAACTCAAGTTGCGTACCTACCTCAGGTTAAATGGCTAATCAGTTTTCTCCTGCCTCCAAGAAGAAATGTCTCTGAGGAGCTTTACAGTTTTACTAGTTTGAGAACATCAACATTTCTCCAGGTTCAAATCTGGAGAGGCAAAGCAATGGCAGTAGTTGCTCTTTGTTAAAATAACTTCTCTCTTTGGGCTTTAAATCATGTCTTTTTCCTTTCCGCCACTGGTTTTCTCCTTTGCAATAGAATGTTTGCTGATTATTTTCCCACTACCCCTCCAAGAATTCCTGCATCTATGGGTATTAAAGGTAAAATTAAAATGATGTCTAAATTTTTTTCCATGTATGGTAGAGGAGTGGACATCCCAAACACTTAGTCTTCATGTTCATTAACAGAAATATTTGGTGAAATCCTGAGGCATCAAATTTGATTTTACTTTGTTGATTTCATATCCAAAGATGCTGCTAGGGGGTGCTGTCATGGAAGAGAGTTTTTAGGCTTAGGATAGGCAGTGGAACATAATGTTTTAAGGCCATGAACTTTGGAGCAAGATCACTTAGGTTCCAATCTGGGCTTTACCACTTTCTAGCTTTGTAACCTTGGGCAAGATACTTAACTTCCCTGTGCCTCAGTTTTTTCATCTGCAAATGGGTTAATACCAGTTCTAACTCATAAGGTCATTGTGAAGATTAAATTATTCAATATATGTAAAACACTGAGACCAGTGTTTGGTATTATAAATCTGTTGTGTTTACTACTTATTAGTATTTATAATAATAAAAATTCATTGGCATATATGTAAATATTCTGTATTTGTCCTCCTCCCCTCCCTTACTTCATGCCCTGACAGTTGACTGCTGATTGTGAATAGCATTACCTGGGTTCCCCTTTCTAGCTGATTTCCATTTGGGTTCAGCCAGAGGAGGCTTTGGGAAGACATGGATGGGTAAAGGAAAAGAGAGCCACAGCTTCTCCCTGCTTCCACATAGCATTTTCTCCTATAGTAGATGTGCTCCTCCACGATTCAGCTCAGCTCCCCTTGGGTAGACCCATCCAGAGGTTTAGCTCTTACTGGGCTCCTTTAACATTATTTTCTCCTCTTGCCCCTTCAGCCTTAGTAGTGGTAATGCCTTCCCATGATTGGATCTCTGGATGCCTCATCATCCCTTGTTTGTTAGCTCAGGTCTTCCCAGACCTTTGTTGTTGGGCCCTTCATTAGCACGTTTTCATTTGAACCATCTGGGTTTTCTATTTTCTAATGGGACTTCTATTTTCTATTGGGACCCATACAAGAGTCTACAACTTCATATTTGGATTTGACAATTTTGGAAGGTCCCAACTATGAATCTGTTCTTGTTAATATGCTAGGGAAGTTTCACTAAGAAATTAAGATTATTACTTGTAAACATTTTGCCTCTTCATTGTTACATTAAATTTCTTGTGACAGGAATTGCTGTTTTGGATATGCATGTGTGTGTGTATTCCTTGTAGTTACTAACACAGTGCCAGATATATAGCAGGTGGTAAAAAATAACCCTGTAGTACTGAAGGACATTTCTCTTCAGAACAGTGAACGTGATGGTTTACTCCTGTGACATATTAAAAGCTTTGCAACTATAGCAGCTTTAGTTTCAATCTGTACAATTACTTGTTAGGCTTTAAAGGATTTATTGCTTGTGAAAGGTGCCAAAATCATAGCACTGAGGAAGAAAATCTCATAGTCTCACAACAGACTGTGACTGTCCAAGCTCTTGCCAAAGAGCCCAATGGAGCTGATTGAAAGATTAGCTCATTTTCAACTAAAATTTTGATGTTCTGGGAAACTGGGCAGTTTACCTCCCCCTCAGGAAATTCTATGAAAGAACTAGATATAGTGTTTTATTTTTCTGAGGAGTCTCTCATACAGCCTTTCTGCTTCATCCTTGAATAGACTTGGTCTTTTTAAGAAGGAACAGTTAATTAATTTCATGTCTATACTTTTGTCTGCAAAGGAAGATGCTTGTCAAGCAGGCAGCTTGGTCAGCTGCTGAAATGGTTTGTGACCTGGATAATTGTAAACAAGATCCTGATATAACATGTTAGCACCTAGCACACAAAGTACTTAAATGCAACTCTAGACATAAATATTTAATCTTCATGAGGGCAGAACTGGTAGTCTCTGTGTGAATTACTGGGCAAATAGCTCTTGGAACCTCATTTTCTTTATCAGTAATGCAAATGGTAACACCACCTACCTTGTGGGTTTATTTTAAGAATTATTGACATTTACAAAGCACCTAGAATGTAGCACCTTAACAAATGATAACAAGGAGTACTGATAAAAGCTAGATTAGAATGTTCTTTTAAACTTAAAATGATTAGAAATAATTAGTATATTTACTTGGACAGTAGTATTTTTCTGTTATATCCTGCTTATTTGCAAGTAGGCCAGGGAGGGGTGGTGTGAGAAACAGAAGAGAACATCTCATGGGTTTTACCAAGTCAGTGTTAGGGTGTTATTGCTTATTCACTATTTCAAAAAGATTTTAGGCTTTTGTTAGAGTTTTGACATTTTATCTTATATGTTATCCTTGAGAATATTTTAATAAGAAAGTCTGAAAACATTTGTCAGTATTCCAGTGTTATTAGCTCATCAGAAGTATTTTGATCAATTGAGATAATTGGATGCTGCACATTATTTTATGCACAATGAGATTGTACTCTGTTCCTGTCACTTATGTGACATTCATTGCCACTAGTCTTATTGTTCCACTTTCATACGAGAATACATGACTAAATTTTTGTTCATAGGAAAAATTACAGTAAGTGTGAGATGAGCACTGGAAAGAGGTTATATAAGAAATCCAACCAGAGGGGAGATGGAGGAAAGGTGTCATGGTATAGTGGCGTAAGTACTGGAACTGAAGCTGAGAAGCTGGGATTCTGCCAGTGACTAGTTGTGTTACTGTATTAGTCAGAATTCTCCAGAGAAACAGAACCAGCAATATATGTCTATATCTAGGAAGATATGTATTATAGGATATTTGCTCTTGAGCTTAGATCTTTGTGAAAGCTAAGCCCCATGATCTGCTGTCTGCAAGCTGGAGACTCAGGGAAGCTGGGGGTGTCATTTGAAGGCCTGAGAACTAGAGAGCTGATGGTGTTGGTTCCAATCTGGGGTGAAAGTCTGAGAACCAGGAGCACTCAGGGCAGGAGAAGATCCATGTCCCAGCTTAATCAGTCAGGCAGAAAGCAAAACCAACCCACCTCTGCCTTTTTGTTCTGTTGAGGCCCTCTGGATTGGATGGTGACCACCAAGTTTGCAACAGGGCATCTGCTTTACATAGATCACCAATTCAAATGCTGATCTCTTCTAGAAACACCCTCATGGACACATTCAGAAATAATGTTTAGCTAGCTGTTGGGCATCCCATGGCTCAGTCAAGTTGACACATAAAATTAAGCATTATGGTTAATTCAGGTAAGTCACTTAAATTCTGAGCCTTGGCTACCTTGTTTATAATAAAAGGATATTGCTCTTGACCAGTTTGAAAACTTCGTTACTGATTCATTCTGCATGGCTGGTATACAAATAAAGATTAACATTTATTTGTTTAATTTTGAAAGTACTTGCTCAGTGCAGAAAATCTGAAAAACCAAGAAAACATTACACTTGCTCCCTTTACTTTCATCTATATCCTTCAGAGGTAATCACTGCTAATATTTTGGTACATGTTCTTCAGGTTATATTCTGAGCATACTATACTTTGACATTGAAATTACTTCTTAGTTGATAATTAGATTAAAAAAATCTGTTAGTTTGAAAAAATAAGAATTACAATTTTCCCTCCTAGCTATTACATACATTTAAGATCACATTCTGTTGGAAGCAATGATACATTCTTCAAAGGCTAGGTTTCCCAAAAGTGAATCTAATATTGGGACTTCTGAGCACATCAAAGGTTGGCAGTTGCTCTAGGAAGGTATATTTTTGGGAAGAAGGTTCTTGAAAGAAGGCTACTTACCCACCCACAAGTGGGGACTTTCTTCATAAGGTTAGATTGCAATCTGTTCACCAAGGGATAATCAAGCTCCACTAGGTGGTAGCATTGCCATGTGGCCCAACGAGGCAAGCTGCAAGAAACTGGCTGAAGATTATGTGAATATTAAAGACAGAAGTTTGGACATGAATACCAAAACTGCTGAGGGCCAAGCAATAGGTCTTTTGACTTAGCACTTTAGAGCCAGCTGAGGGCTGGTTTGGAGGACTGTGACATCTAACACATGTATGCTTTAAGATGTATTTATAAATACACACACACACACACTAGACCCATGGAATTATGCCATCTGGGAACCAAACTAGAAGAGCAAATTTCCCTCAAGGAGGTAAAAAATATAACATATAATATGATAATTACATAGTGCACACAAGATGTGTTTTGAACTTTACGGAAATAAACCTTTCAGGCTCAAGTTCTGGTGCCAAATAATAATAATAGCCAGAAGAGAACTATGTCTTGTGGTTTTCTTATAATCCCTTCCAGTTCCTCACACACACCAAATTATGCTGAAGAAAGTGGGGACAACACATACTTTTCAGGGGAAGTTTAGTAAATTGAACTCTGGATCAAAACACTAGCAAAACAACATTGAAAAATCACAATATTTAACTTCCCTTTCGAGTACTCATAAACATTAGGAAAGAATGAAGATACCCTCACTTAAAAATTATTTTAACAGTTCCATGTTTGAATAACAATTAGAGCTTGGTTTTTCTCAGACTTCATGGATTTTACTTTCAGACAAGTGTTTTTTAAGGGTCATTCAATGCTTTAGTGTGTTCTTTATTCTTTACGTATCCAAGAAATTTTTTCTTTCTCATCATTTCTTTCCCCATAATGATATTTATTTTCCCTCTGTACTGGAAATAAAATAGGTGGAAAGGGAGGAAAATTTTTGATTCCGTTTTACCATATTTCTTTGTGATAAGAAGATAATAGTGGAATTCATTCACACTGCTCAAAGTGGAATTAAAACATGCCACATGTATCCAACTGACATTATACATTGACACCTAGAAACTGTGCAGGTAGGCGGTGGTTGGTGTTAGAATAAGAACCTTTAATTTTCCTTTTCCTGCCTTTTTCCTTGGTTTCTCTTGATGTAATATGCCCCTAAGGTGGTTGCTTCATGGAATTTGCGCTAATATTTGTGACTCCTCACAAACTGTTTAGATTTGTGAACAGATTTTTTACTTGCATTTGCCTTTGCTGACTATACTAACCCTGGGACATTCCCATTCAAAGGAGACTCTGCAGTTCAGGTGGTGGCAGTACGGACTCCAGAATTCTGGATTTGCTTTGAGGAAAAAAATAAAACAAAAACCAGGAGTAATGATTTGTCAAAAATGTGGTGATCAATTTGGAAGCAAGCAACCATAAGCATAAATATTGTCTCTTCAGATTAAGGCCAGAGCAGGCACAAATTGTCCAGCCATGCCTTCATGCCATCAGTTTTGAATGATAGGAATGGAGTTTTCTAAGAGTTGAGCTATAGTAGCCCCAACTCTCAGTAAAGTGTGTGTATATTTGTGAGAGGGAAGACTTAATGAGGAAGCTAGGATTGTGGGACTAATTTCCTTTGAGTCTTCATTTAAAATTGATTTTAAATGTGATGAGCTTTTGCGGGAAATGAAGGAAGACAGGGAGTGAAAGGTTAATTGCTGGGAGTAGATATATTCAAAGGCAGTATTGTCACAGGACACTTGAGAGTCAAATTTAGATCCAGATGAGATTTGAGGTATTTTTTTTGGGCCATTTTCCTTTTTTTGCATTGAGAACCTTTTTAAGCTATAGTCTGGATCTTGCTTTTGTAGAAGTTTGAAAAAATTCCCAACTCTGATTAACCTCACCAAAGGCGTTTGAAGGCTACCTGAGATAGCATAAAATTTTCTGTGCTTATTACTCTAAACTTAAAAAAAAGTTTTTTTTTATTAAGTGGTCTTTATGCCCTGGGGCTTGAACTCATGACCCCAAGATCAAGAGTCATGGGCTCCACTAACTGAGCCAGCCACATGCTGCATTCTAAACTTTTTGGACAAAACCAAATATAAATTAATAAGAAAACAAAAGTATAAAATATTTCTGGTCATATTCAACTTATTTGATTCTTTGGGTAAGGGATTTTTTTTAAGACTGGCAAATATTGTTTTACCCTGCCGTAGTTTAAGAAGAGTAACTACAACATACCATTCACTCCTTTGTCCATGGATTTTCACTTTTTTTTTTGTTTTTTTTAAGATTTTATTTGACAGAGAGAGACACAGCGAGAGAGGGAACACAAGCAGGGGGAGTGGGAGAGGGAGAAGCAGGCTTCCCGCGGAGCAAGGAGCCCGTTGCGGGGCTCGATGCGGCGCTCGATCCCAGGACCCTGGGATCATGACCTGAGCCGAAGGCAGACGCTTAACGACTGAGCCACCCAGGCGCCCCTGGATTTTCACGTTTTTAAGAGAATGAGAGCACTATAGTATTTTTTTGCAATCATGGTGGTCTCTTTCCCTCTCTTTTTAAATTCTGAAGGATACTGTAGCTGCCAATGGTAAAATTTCTGGAAGTAGAGATAGGCTTCCACATAGGATTACTTTGCAGTAAAGTCGGAAATCTGAAGCACATGATTTAAATGGTTAAGCAGTGCTTGCAAGCCATGATATCAGAGGAAATAACTGCTATTAAGTGAAAGCTGAACAGCAGTGTACAGGCGAAAAAAATTTCCTCATTTTCACCAGCTAATAATCAAAACAGTTTGATGCTAGCCAGAAAGAGCCAAAAAATATGGAAACAATTATTGAATTAAATGAAATATCACAAAATTATATGTTATTTTGCATTTTGAGTTTTTAAGGTAAAAGATTTTCATGAAGATTCTGTTATGTATTGACCAAATAAAAAGGTTGGGAGTGGTTTAAAGGCAAATGTATGAAATGTGATATCTTAAGATACCAGTGGAAAAATGTATGGATTATTCTTACTTACACGCACAGTTCTATTTTAAATTCTACTGCTCACTGCCTTTATCATTAGGTTGGAATAATTAATTCTATGATGGAATAAAAAATGGTTTCACTGACAAGAAAAAGATACCTTATGAGTCTGTTTGGGGGTTTGATCAAATGCATATAGTTTGTCTTAAAAACTGATGGTGATTGTCATTAAATCTTAAGCTCTGTTTTTACTTTTATATTACACACCCTAACTGCATTAACACTACAATAACAAAATCACGTTTCCTGCTATTTTAAGAAATCTGGAATGGTGATGAAAGACATTTCCTACCACTGATGTCAGTGGTTATTTAAGATGGCAATGAAATGCTTTCTTGTCACTTACCTATGATGAAGTGTTCTTGATCAGATTGTGTTAAATAAAATGGCTGCCATCATATTAGATGTTCTTTCTGAAAACTAGGTTTTCATTACTCTAATAACGTTAGCAGAGCAATCTGCATTATGTTTGGCATTAGCTCTTGAATGACTGCCTTTAAATAGTATATTTAAAAAAAATTGGATTACCTTAGTTTTCCGTATTAAATATGTATGTTTTTTGTAATATTAATAAAAAACCCACTTTTCATTATTTGAGATAAAAATCAGTTGCCCACCCTGGATCCCAAATTTGTTTTGTTAACTGCGACTACTGGTATGAGTTTTTTTCCCCTGAATATCAGACCCGTACTTAGGTCATATCCATAGGACGTAAAGCGAGTCAGAAACTTCTAGATCATTTTTTCTTTTGATTTGAGATATAAGTAGAGAGATGCATGATGGTGCTGTGTTTTCTCTCATTATTCTTGATATTTCCCATTACCCAGTTAGCTGCTCTCTTTATTCCCTTAAGTGCATCTATATTCTGGGGAAGGTTGGGAGAGAATAAAAAGAAATGAAGACTATAGAACAAGAAAAAAAGATTACAGCATCAATTCAGAAGTGGAGAAGCAACCTTAACATTGGAATAAAAAAAATTTCCCTGTATATCAAATCCTAAACAAGGCTATTGATATCAAGTTGAAGATACTGTAGTTAGTTGAAAAAACAAGTCACAGATATATCAGAGATGGTATCTACTTTCTCTATTGTTGAATCTAGGCTTGATAATATGACTTACCTTGGTTAACAGAACACTGGGAAATTTGATTCAAGCAGAGGTTTGAGGAGCATTGTATGTTGGAGCTTACCTTATCTTGGTGTTTTTTTTGGAACTCTGAGACCGCTGTATAAAGAAACCCCAAATTTCCTACTGGAGGATGAAATACCACATGGAGCCAGAGACAAGCTGTCCTAGGTCTGATCTCCTTAGACCGACAAGCCTGCCAACCCTCAGACATGTGAGTAAGCCATCATAGATTATTCAGTGCCAGCCATGCTGGTGTAGACCAGAAGATCTACTCAGCCAACCCACAGAATCATAAGAAATAAAAATGTTTGTTATATCAGGCATTAAATTTTGGGGTAATTTTGTATGCAAGCAAAAGCTAATTAATAGAAATATAAAAACAGACCATTTGTTGTTAGATGTAAGCTATCCTAAACATTTTATTGTTGTTGCACATAAATTTATTTTTGAAAAAGGTGCTTTGATGGAAAACTTAGTTTTAGCTTTCACGAACTCTAGCTTGGATAGACCACTCTATACAGACTCAGTGACTTGAGTCATTCTAGTTCAAAACTGTACATGTCTCTTGAATTCCTAGGTGCTTTAGATAGCTTTGTAAGAATTGGTTGCAATAATTTGTCAAGGTATCATCACATTTTCTATGTCTTTTCATTTCAATTTTGCCATTTTGTTTTTATACCATTATAAAAATGTATACTTGGGAACTTTTGGGAACCAAACACATTAGCTATTGCTAATTTGATGTGACACATTGTAGATGTAAGCAATATTAACACTAACATATTTTTCACATTCTGTTGGAATTTGTACCAAACCCTCAAAACTGTCCAAGAAAGACTTTTGCTGTATTTATTGTCAATAAGAATTATATCTCAGGTGTGTGTATAGAGTACGTCTTCCTTCCATCTACTTGGGAATAGCCAGATGACAAATTCATTTATATTTGAATAAATGCTCTCTATTTTTACAACTAATTGACATAGGTTGTTGACTGAATGTGAGACTGTTGGAAAAATCAAGAAACTACAGTGCTTAGAGATATCGTTATTCACCTTATGAATATGTTATTCATCTTATTCTATGGCTTTCTTACCTATTGTTGCAAATTTGTCTTGCCATTTTGATCAAGTACATGGATTTGGTTCCTTTTGAATAGGGTCATTTGAACGCTCATATTTCAGGGATGGCCAGGATGACTTTTTTTTTTTTTTTAGTCCAAGATGTTCAGAGCTGCAATCTGTTCTTTTGGACACAACTTTTACCAGATGATCCAGATCTTTGTAACCAACTGGCTCTATAATGCTCTTTGTTAGAAAATCAGTTTTGAAATTGCCATTTAAATCTGGAAGAGTTACCCATCCAGATTAGTAACAACTTGGCATTTCCAAGGATCAAGTATAATGCATGCTAAATATCATTATTTTGGGGAAAGTAATATGGAGTGAATAAAGTAGAGAATTCTTTCTCAGAAATGAGAAATATGAAAACATAAAATTTCACATATTTAAAATATGGCTCCAGATTTTATTAATAGTAATTTCAAATTAAATCCTTTTGTTGTATATCAAGGCAGCTGAGAGGACTGAACAGCCATACTTAATGGATATAATGGACTCACAAATAGGAACTCTTTTGGCATGGAAGGAAGGCAGGTCCAATTAGATCTGGTTTCGTGTTAAAGACTTTATTTTTCTATGGTAACATGTTCCTGTCAGTTTTGTATGAAACAAGGTAATATTTGCTCTATAGTAGATGTAGACTAATTCTATTGCCGTTTTGCTAAAAAGAAAGAATGATTTATTTTTGGTGTAAGTGGTGAGGTAGTGTGTGGTAATTCTTTATTAAGAATGGATAAGAATGAATCTTTCACCGGTGAGTATACATCATACACTTCCTCTAGTGCTGATATAACAAATCCCAGAGAATTGTCCATGGAAAAAAAGTAGAATTTAGAGCTAGGTAATTTGGCCCTGACCTGCTGATTTGTTGAGTAGCCTTCAGCAAATCACTTAACCTCAGTTATAACACGCCTTAAACTACTTAGATAGAAGTTCCCATGTTTAAAACAGAGTATCAGACTAGATTTTTATTTTATACAATACTCAGGGGAAATTTTGAGAGCATTACATAGAATGAGAATTTGGCACAATAGTATTATGGATATTGGAACTAAGTGAGCATGTTCAGTTTATATTTCTACAGAATTTTTTGAGTGCTGGAGAGACTAGGTGCCATAGAGAGAAATGAATAAGGGTTCTTAGCAGTCTTCCAATTAAAGTAAAAAAGAATCCCTTATGTGGTTTTATATCAGTTTGTATCCCCAGTGGGGGATTCAGAGATAGTAAAAAAAAAAATGAGGGGCACCTGGGTGGCTCAGTCGTTAAGTGTCTGCCTTCGTCTCAGGTCATGATCCCAGGGTCCTGGGATCGAGCCCTGCATCAGGCTCCCTGCTCAGCGGGAAGCCTGCTTCTCCTTCTCCCACTCACCCTGCTTGTGTTACTGCTCTCGCTATCTCTCTCTCTGTCAAATAAATAAATAAAATCTTTAAAAAAAATGAAACTATCATTTAAAATGTCTCCTTTCATGGACATCCTGCTTTGGATGTGTCTGATTCTGGGATAAATGCCAGGGGATGGCACTGAGGTGACACAGAACTTTACAGTGTCAGACTCATCCACCCTGGATGCCTAAAGTCAGATGCAGAGGAACCTGAGGGTTTCATGTAGCCCTTTGGAAAGACAGTCATTTTTGAGAGGTGTAAAAAATCTCTTTTTGCCTCTTGTAAATCATTTATCTTCTAGATTCTCAAATCAAGATGTGATGATAGGATGATATCAGATTGTTGTTAGATTAGACATTCGAATAGGCTGTGATCGGAAATGTGTAAGTGATAATCCTGAGACCTTGGCTGATACTATACTGCATGGAATTAGCCTGGTGGTTCTGGAAGCCTGTTATAATTTCATCTCAGTCATGTGGAAGAAGCTTAGTGAAGGAAACTGAAAACACTTCCAGGTTCTTTGAGTTATTCCACAATTCTTTACTGTGCACCTACTTTGTGCCAGGCACTATGCCTGCTTTGGGGATATGGTGGTCCAAAAGACAAATGCTTAATGATACTGCTGCTACAGTAGGCAGCTGCCCTTCTGAGTAATTGTTGTTACTGTTTTTAATAAACTCAGGTCATGTGAAATGTAAACATTCTTTATATTGGCCTTGATGTTATAATGCTAAGCTTCAACAAATATTGCAATCTGAGGTGGACCTAAAATATCAACTTATTTTATTTGTTCATTAAGTGTTCATTCAATTAAAGTTTAGTTTGAGCCCATTTTTAAGTAGTAGGCACTTTCCCAGTGAGTTCACATTGAATTTGTCCTGGGATTAGCATCTGTAACTGCTCTCTGAAAAGGTTTTTGCTGTAGTGAGACTGCTCCTGAGACTGTGACCAGCCTGAAGTATTTGTTTTTACTTGTTCTTGCTGGTTTATTTATATCTTCCTTGGCATCCAATAGGTGATTTGGAACCATATATTGTTCATTATTTTTTCCATACTCAATCCAACAGAATCATCTTATTGTAGACAACATTCATCAAGCATTTATTGTGCACTTGAAATGCTTTGCCCTGGGGAAGGCATATAAATCTGAGATGTTTGTTGGTGGGAGACCTCAGTTCCTTCCTGTGGAGGCCTTACTGTAGGACTGCTTGAATGTTTCCATGACATAGAGGTTGGCTTCCCCCAGAGAGAATGATCCAAAAGACACCAAGGCTGAAAACCTAGTATTTTTTATGACAGCCTAGGCAGTAATGCACTTCTCTGGTATTCTCCTGGCATCATGGGTGAGCCATGATAGTGTGTGGGAGGAGACTACACACTGTGAATACCAGGAGGTGAGGATTATTGGAGTCATCTTGGGGACTGGCTACCACACCAATCTTCAAGGATGGTTAGCATCTGTGATTTGATGCTAGTCCCTGGAGCATTAACTCACTTGGGCTCTGGAAACTACCACTGATTATGTGGGCCTTTGAATTTCATGTTATACAGGTGTCTGTTAACAGTTACTGTTCCTGGAGTCATGTGGAGTAACAAGATGTTAGCAAAACACTGGATACAGATGTTTCTTAATTCAATGTCACTGATGAATTAATTCTAGTGGTGTCACTGACAGTTAATAGGTTTCAGGCAACATCACAGAAAAAAACGTATTTGCTGTTAAACATGGGGATTACAAAATAATTGTTCTTTCTAATAGTGTCACTGAGACATTCTCATGGGGCTCCAAGTGGCAGTCTCTTTCCCTGGAGGCTTGACAATTAGCCATTTACATAGATTGGCCCATATTGTTTGTAAAGCTCTAATGTGAATTTCAAGCATATTATGCAGTGGGCCATTTAATACTCAATACCGTGAGCATCCTCCAGATCCTATCTCAGAAAAGCGATGAAGCCAGTAAGTATTTGGGACTTGAGGTCTGAAACCTTTGTTGAGTAGGGAAAGTGGATGTTAATGATTAAAAGTTGATGCTCATTGTATTTACCAGATAATAGTATTTTACTAATACTTTCCCATTTCTGTGGCTGTGTCAAAAATAGTTTAGAAAGAGGCTATAAGTCTTCTTAATTCTAATTAGCCCTCAGAGCCACCCACGTAAACATTATCACTTAAGTACAATGTGCTTATTTGTATTAACTCCACTACAAGATTCTGCATTGAGTCTTTTAATCCCCTTGTATATAAAATCTTAGGGCTGTTACTATTCTAGTCCAATCATTTGCCTGTTGGTATTAGGTATTAATATAGTTCAGACTAACATAGCTCAGACTTTGCTGCTTATTGGGTTTTGGCATCTGCATTTACCCATATGGGATCTGGCCCTTTTCTTCCAGATTGTCATTATGAATGAGCACTGAGTTAGTGGTGTTTATAGAGTATTTTCTGCCTATAGAGCATTTGCGCAATCCAAATGGTTATTAGCCTTCCCATTTAAAGCAAGACTTCCCATAGCCATTCTGACATCCTGAGTCCACAGTTTCAGTACCAAGCTTGCTAGAGTCTAATGCACTTATAGTATTTTCTATAGTTTGTCATTTGATGAAAGCAGAGTTACATTCATGCACCAAAGTCCAAGATACAGAGATTGTTGAGTATATATATTTAATCTTCTTCCTATAACTCATATTCTCTTAATCTGTGTAGGCATTCCATCACTTACAACCCCTTTGTATATAGCTATAATGGTCTCTTCTTTATTCTGTTTTTAACCTAGGCCCTGGGGCACATGTTCATCAACTTATATTTGTTATGTAATACAAAAACACATTCAGTTTCATCTCCTCATAGTCCTCCTAATAACTTCCTTCCATTCTCTCATCAAAGACTATACTCCCTCCTCTGGGGGGATACTCCTTTTTTCAATTTCATTTTTTTGACTGCTGTCATATCTGTTAGATTTCTGTCTTAAGCAGTTTTGGAAAAGGGCATGCAAGGGAAAACTGGGGTATGTTTTCAATATTGGGGATCTGAAGACCTTGGGGGCCTGGAAACTCTGAAAGAGTAGGAATAGGGCATTAAGAAAGTCAGAAAGCATTTAGAAAAGTTTGGGAACTTTGATATGGGACTACACCCGTAAACTTCTTCAGCTCTTTCACATTCTTATGATATGTATTCTCTCTTTCCCAATTCCTCTGAATTGGCAGCACCTCCTTTTCCTTTTATCCCTTACTCCTTCGTCCTTCCCCGTGTACACTCAGATCCCTCAACCTTGAAATAGTCTGACCCTTGTTGCATTCATGCACAAAGGTCCAAGATACAGAGATTGTTGAGTATATATATTTAATCTTCTTCCTATAACTCATACTCTCTTAATCTGTGTAGGCATCCCATCACTTAGGATGTGCCAGTGTGTATCCCTCAGTCTGTACCAGTCTAGCAATAGAAGTGCAGAGGCCAAACTCTAATAGATTAGTTACTTAGCTCCCTTGGTCATATCCAGATTCCTTCTGCTGGTAGAAGAGAGGGGAACCACTAGGAGTATTTCACACAAATTATTCTCTGTTTCTCACTGGGCTGTTCACACTTAAGTAGCTCTGGGGCTCTTTCAGATTCTTTCAATTACCTAACCAAGTCCTTGATTTACCTATTGAATCTTGCTCAAATAACATTTCATGATTGTGACTAGACTTTTCTTTGCCTACAGCAGTCTCCCTTCAAACATTATCTCTCTATTTACTATAGCCAACTTATTTTCAATTTTTTTGAGGTTTTTGGTATATGCTATTCTGCCTTTTCACCCCTACATTTTAGTTTCTTAAAGCAAGGGGAAAATAACTTGAAATGATAAGGTTTGGGATCACTACAAATTCCCTTTCTTTCCTTAGCTACATTCCAAACGACCATGCCTCTGGTCTGAACTCAGAAAGCTAAAGATGCTGTCCCAGCTTTCAGGAATCCCCAAAAGGGCCCATTCCATCACTACGTCAACCCCTTGTCAGTAGTTTTCTCATAGAAAATTGATTGAATCAGAGGTTCACCCCCCCATATTCACCACTGCTCCTTTCTACCTATAGTCACATGTTAACATATATCTGTCTTGATGCTTTTCACCTGTTTCAGAGAAAGGGGCAGTGCAGTGTAGACATTGTGTTTTGGCAATATGCGGAAAAATTTGAAACATGGCCCTGCAATTTCCTAGTGGAGGAACCATGGGTGAATTATTTATTGTCTGAAGTGTCTTCATATGCGAATTGGGGATAATACTAGTTTAATGGGGATGATTAAATAGGAATACATTTATATACCCAAGTGCTTGGAATCTAGCAGACAATCAACAAATGTCAACTTCATTTCTCGATCCTTATCTCCTCCTAGCTCAGACTCTTATCTCTTCTGGGGTCTTATTCCATCAGTCCTAAAGCTTAGGGTCCCACCTCTCACCTACACCCTCATTCTTTCATATTAGAAACTTCCCTCTCTACCCTGGTTTTTCATTTAGTTATTGTTCCAGTTCCTTTTTCTTCATATCCTAGCTTATTGAAAAGGTTGTCTAAACTTTGTCATGTCTCATTTACTACTGCATGGACCAATGATTGGCTTTTACCTTCATCTGACCATTGAAATTGCTCATACCAAGTTTCTAGTACCTGCTGAATTAAAATATAATGGATACTTTTCAGTTCTTACCTTCCTTGAACTATTTATAGCATATTACAACATTGATCATTCCTTAAAATTCTTTCCTATTTTAGATTCTTCTCTATTTCTCTGAATGCTGCCATGTTCTTGTAAACTTTCTCTTACTGTTTACCACTTTAACATTAGTATGTTAGTCTCTGCTCTTTTCTCTTCCTTTTTTCTCTCCCTCTCCCACTTTCTTTAATTTACTTCTCTGTGGGTGTTTTCTTTCTACCCAGCAACTACAGAATACCAAGCAAATGTGGAATGTCTACCAAGATAGTAGAACAAACTGTGATTACCTAAAATTGTATGGATGAATCTCAAAGACACTGTTTTGAGCAGAAGAAGCCAGACACACAAAAAACTAAAAAGTGTATGATTTTATTTACATGGAGTTTGTTAATGGGCAGAATTATATACAGTGTTAGAAATCAGAGCAGTGGTTGCCTATAGGGGCATGGGGATTGACTGGAATGGTTCCTTGGGAACTTTCTGGGGTTGATGGACAACTTCTATATTTTGGCTGAGTGTTGGTTCATGGTCTATACATTTAAAAAATTTTTTGAATTGCGTACTTGAGATCTGAGTATTTCATTGTATGTAATATTTACGTCAAAAAAGAAAAGGTCATTGGCAGAGACATGGTGATAGTAAATGTTAGAAAACAAATCTTTCCTCCATATTCTCTCCCACCTCTCATAGAAATTTCAAAGTGTTCTGTATTGAGCAGGGTCTGCTTCATCTGAGGCTAATATTGACTAAGATAAAAATTTTGTAGTTTAGAAGGTTGGCCTGCAGGGTATGTCCCTGAACTGAAGAAGTATGAAGGAAAGACACCTCTGTATGCTAGTCCAATGCTGGGACTGACACTTATAATGTCAGATATTTAGTTGCATGAAGGGAAAAACATTTTCTAGCTTTATATACAGTGCAAGCACTGAATTAATGGAACTGTGTGCTTGAAGTACTTGGTTTTTATGTTTCAGATCTTTTCAACATAATAGAGGTCGAAGAGGGTTGGAAAGGGAAATGTGCCAACCTGCCAAATTCCATAAACACAATTATTTGAGGAAATTCTAGTAAAAATGCACTAGAACTATGAATACATTTACTGACATTTAAATTATGCCAGTAAGCTTTGATGTAAACCAGGCAAAGCAAATTTCCCAAGTAGGAAACATTCATTTGCCTCTTTAAGTAATTGAAACATAATTTCCCAAACTCAAGATATCTAAAATGTGTGCATTGATTTAGTATACTTAGTTCAAGTTTGAGGTAATGAGACAAAGACTCTTGACTGGTTTTAATGGATTCTCTCCCTTGTGAGGATGTGTGACTTACAGATTTCGAAGTGGCCTACCATACTGTCTAGATCTCTGTTTTTTTTTTTTTTTTTCCTGGAGAGAGGAGCCTTTGTTCGGTAACATCTTTCTTCACATTCAAAAGTGACAAATGATTACATATAATAACTTGTATCTCTTTAAACAGATAAAGTTATATATTGTGATTATGAAAAATTCAGCATATTTATGTTTCCTGAAAGATGTTTCATTTTCTTCACATTTCACATAGTAGTTTTATTCATTTATATTCTTTGGAGCCATTCTTGGTTATTTTGTTAGTGGAATTTAGAACTATTTTTTTTTCTGTCAAGGTGCAATAAAGATAGTTCCAGGAAAATGAGGACTGAGAAACAATTTTCTGGTTCAGTCCTTCTTTTCCTTTCTTCTAGGTGTCTTGTTGAAAGATTTGTATCCAGGTTAAATTTTCTTCCTTGCTATGCTGTTTTTGTCTCATCATAATATTACCTTACTACACTCTATTAAAGGCAACATCTTCTGTTGCCATGGAAATGAATTCAGAGTCACAGATTTGGCATTCTGGATCCCATTTCTTTACCAAGCAGGAAAGGTGTATGTACTAAGAAACAAACCTGTGTTTAAGCATAAACCCACGTGGTAATCTCTAAAAGTAGGAAGGCCAATATGATAGATATAGAGGCCTCAAATAGACATTTTAAATATCTAGTTTATGATAAACCTTTGTGATATACAAGGTTTCTCTTAGAATGACTAATACCAAATAAACCAATTAAACAATATTAGGACTTGTTAAGATTTGGATTTATAAAGTCATTTTTATTCTGCTTAACATGTCAGCTAGCATGCTTAGTGGTGATCCAAATAAATGCTGTGTGTCTCTCACTCTCCCTAATTTGCCATGACCTTAGACATGTATACATGAAAATTAATGTATTATACAGTTGTTGGGCTGGGTCTCTTTTGGGCATTTTCTCTCAGTCTCTGGGTCTGTTCAGATGGCATTTTATGTGTATATATGTATATATAAATGTGAACTGAAAAAATAGATTGATTACATAATATCCTCAGTATTTTATTGCTGCCCTCTCTTCTGTCCCTTTCTCTCTATTCTCTTTCTCTCTCTGTCTCTCGCTCTTCTAACCATCCTTCTGGAAGAAATTTAGTGAGTAAATATGAGGAATTGATGTGATCATCACCACTATTAGGCTTAATGAGCTTTTGACTTTGTCCTTCCTCGCGCTGTTCTACAGTTCTACAGAGCTGGTGCTGTGCATACAGATGGACACTTGGCTAGCAGAAATATACTTTATGTACTTTATTTCACATATCCATGTATACACAATGCACACAGAGACATGGTTCACAATTCCCTGTCACAGGAAATGTCATGCAATATATTAATCATAAACATCCTAAAAATTGGACCTGATCTCTTTAATATCCTATTTGCTGTTGCAATGGAAATATTTCCTAACAGAAATATTCAAGTTTGCCAAACTAACATAGTGATCTCCAGCGTAACATACTGCTTTCCAAGTATTCTACAATTTTATGATACTAATGTCATGTCGCCAAACTTGGCCACCAGGCTTGTTCCAAATGTTGAATTCTTAGCAAAAATGCTTTTATAATAGCTCCCATTCCCTTGCCCAGACTCTCAAATCTGTGAAGTGTCCAAATTTATTATTAATTTTTTAATGCCTCTCATTGAGTCCTCTAATATAGAACTGTTTGAAATCCCCTCATCTTTTTAGCCTGTTTTGTTTTGATTCATTGTCTTTTGTTTATTTTGTTTTATGCAAATTATTTTGAGACAAAAATAAGGATTCATATTTATAGTCTTCTTTCTTACCACTGTTTGTATTTTTTTAGGGTAATGAGTCAGTGTTTATGGGGATGGCATGTTTTTGTTTTGTTCAGTGGATTTTTTTTGTCATGCACGTGTAAGACAATGATTTGTGGTGCTGATGCCCATTATTCCTCTTTTGTTCTTAATGTTCTGAATCCTAATTTAAATATAATTTTCTCCAACTTATTATGAATACAGTTATGTTAAACAACCAAAACCATATAAAATCTCTAGAAGTAAAATGGTGGTTTTTGTAGGAAGATGTGTGCATTTCTAAGTGTCTTGGGGACTGAGGTGAAAGAAAATTAAAGAATGGAGGGAAAGTAAAAGAAAGAGTTAAACTGTTTTTTGTTAGAATTAAAGTTTTATCATTTTGCTTCACTATCAGGGTTTATTGTTAATATGGACAGAGGTATATATTAAAATGTGCTATTTGCCCATTCAAAGAGTAGAGGTGCTGCTCCAACTTTACCACAGAACTGAAAATTTTGACCATTAGCATTTCTCCATCTAATCTTAGAAAGACTATATACTCTTGGGAAAGACTAAGAACAGTTATTTTGGTCTTAAACCACTTTGGAGCATTGTAATGTTTTCATGAGAATAGATATTTGCTACATTTATTTGGAATTATTCATTGGAATAGTTCAAGAACATGAAGCTTGATGAAAAAAGAATGACACAGAGGGTTGGCTGATGCAGGTGGGATGTCTATAGCTGGAGACAGGCTAAGGCACTGACAGCTATTGTAGTCACCAAAGATGAAGGATATAGACAAGAAACAATGACAAACTGCCTTAATCATGAGTTTGTCTCAGGCTAATTATTAATTTTTACTCTTTTATATATCTTGTATAGGGTAGTCCCATTAGTCTATGTCAGACAGTGTGGCACCGAGTATTTCTGATATCATTTTTTAAAGGGTAGAGATACATTGTAAACATCTATAAAATTTTCAGTTTTAAAATTGTCATTCATTAATTGATTTAAACCTTCCTTGAAATTAACTGTGTTTTTGGTCTTTACCAACTCCTGTGATGTTTATTACTTACCAAGTAAAATTTTATCTTATTTATCTCCAAATTACTTAGTTCTGTGCCAAAGGAACACTTCTTGGTTTTAGTGTTCACTATAATGGATCTACATTCAACTTCACTATACTTGTTGGTAATACTAACAAGTTGATAAAGTATTATTCTTATTGATATATGGACAGCAAAGAAAACATGGAATCCCCAGTTTAGGAGGCTACCATTACAATTAGGGAGATAACATCTAGTAATAAAATGCTAGCAAGGTATTTATACTGAGAACAAATCAATGGGTACAGAGAATTACCGAAATGAATTCAGGAGGAGAGAAATCACGGTGGATTAGGTAGAAAAGGAAGGAGTCATGGAAAAGTCAGGCCAGGATTTGCCTAAAATGTGTGTCTGACAATGTCAGAAATAAATGTTTTCATCTCAGCACAGTATAGTAACTCTTCTTTCAAGAGTCAGTAGAGTTACACCCTTTCCTCTTGCCCAGATAATTTCCTTCATCCTGAGAGCCCATTTAATTCAAATCTCTCTTCAGATGTTATCTTTCCTGACTGGAATTCAGTTTTCAAGTCTTTTATCAGCTTCTTCAT
Source organism: Leptonychotes weddellii (assembly GCF_054177405.1). NCBI lineage: Eukaryota > Metazoa > Chordata > Mammalia > Carnivora > Phocidae > Leptonychotes > Leptonychotes weddellii. Next base: position 82,708,429 of record NC_138370.1, read on the forward strand.
CTCTTCAGTCCTTTCACTTACCTTTAGTTGGACTTTCTCCATGTTGTTGTTTTTTGAAGTATGTCAACAGACAAAAAATGTACATTTTACTTTGTTTTTTACTTTGGTTTTTGTGCAGGAGAGCATGATGTGTTCTGTTTTATTTCATATGCTCCTCTTTGATTATATATTGAACTTTGATGTCTTTTTTTTATAAAGAGAAATATTGGGTTTGCTCTCAGGTTCTTTCCTGGGACTGAAACTTTTATCTCAGAGTGTGCCATCTTTTATTTTTTATTTTATTTTATTTTTGCCATCTTTTAAATATAGTTTAAATTTGGCTTCTTATTTTTATAAGTTTCAAAGTAGTTCGGTGTCATCAGAAATCTTAGAGATTCCTTTTTGCACACTCTTTTGAGATTATTTATAAGGTAAGACCAATTTCAGGATTCATTCTTGCAGACCCTATTATTTATGCTTTTCTTCTATCCAAAGAAATGCTCACATCTTTATCTTCTTAACTTCTCTCTTCAGTTCCCTATCTATGACAATTCAGTCCTCCCTGCCACCTTTCACTCAAAATTAATTTAAAAGTATCTTTTGGTGTAAAACTTTGCCTAAGCCATTTTGAAAATCAGCATCTCTCACAGTACATTGTATCTAATAGTAAAGTTAAAATCAATACCGCCAGTATTTGAGCCTGACTGGAGAGAGATCTTTCAGAATTTCTCAAGAGGATAGCAGCTTTGATAATGTCACATAAGTCAGTGTTCTAACGTGATAGTCTGTAAAATTGGACTGACCAAGGCACCCATATTCCATACTTGCAACTGGGATAGAAAATAGACAAAAAGGATGATGAATAGGAAAAATATGAGCTAAATATTAAAAGAAAGGTGGAAAGTTCTCAGACACTGATGGATGAGTACTACACACTTAGTATAGGCCTGAAGATACAGTAAAAGAGAACCAAAATTTATAAATATGCAGTATTTATCTAATATCTCTAAAAATAGTACGTATTTATCTTTATTCCTGTTTATTATCTAGCCTATTAATTTTGTGGCCTGTAACTATGAGTCAAGTTTTAAAGGGATTAAAAAGACAGTTGAAAATTCAAGTCACATATGAGCGTATACTAAATGAACCCATTTGGCATCCCCTATATAGTAAGGCCAGTCAGAAAATGAGAATTAAGTAGGAGGACTGAACAGTGGAGAGTGGGATACTGCCAAACTCATTGAGAAAACCTGTCTGTAATTATTATCTCTATATACTTACCCAATATTTACTCCACAGAATTGGTGGCTTTGTGTTTACCACTCATTTAAAAGTGCTATTGCTGTATTTAACAATGAATTCTTAATCTCTGAACTAGAAGTGTTTCTCCTCATTCTCCTCTTACTTGCTTTCTTTGTAACCTGTGGCCATGCAGTCTAATTTGGCCTGAGAGTGTGTTGGTGTGGGAGTTAGAGTAATGTCAAAGTGAAAGGCACAAATGAGTATTTCTGCCTACTCTTATGGAACCCAAGAATATCTAAAATTTAATCAAAATAATTTTGGGAGTAGTGCTTCCTATATGCTCTGTTGAACAATTCTTGATGACCTGTGGTATCTGCCATTTTTCTCCTTTCCTGCTAAAGCTCAGAAGCAGGCAGTTATGTTACAGGTGCTGGAGGAGAGTAGAAACACCCTTGCTGCTTGTCAAAGAGACCACAGCTTCAGCCTGCTGTTTCCCAGTGTCCAGTGTCATTGACACTCTGGTGACTTGATGCTGGTAACTGTTGTTGCCAAAGCAGCTTATTATTGTTTTTGGTCCCTATGTAAGTTGCTGACATCAGTGTTATTTGATTATGTAGACTTTCAGATATTTGTGAAAACCATTGTGAAACTGGGCATGAATCCTTGGGGACTGAATCTGGGAGCAATCCTGAATCATTTAAAAAAACAACAGCTTTATTGAGATATAACTCACATACCACACATTTCTTTCATTTAAAATGTGCCATTCAGTGATTTTTAGTATATTCAGAGTTGTACAACCACTACCATAATCAATTTTAAATAATTTCAGCATGCCAGGGCGCCTGGGTGGCTCAGTTGGTTAGGCGACTGCCTTCGGCTCAGGTCATGATCCTGGAGTCCCGGGATCGAGTCCCATGTCGGGCTCCCTGCTCAGCAGGGAGTCTGCCTCTCTCTCTGACCCTCCCCCCTCTCATGCTCTATATCTCATTCTCTCTCTCAAATAAATAAATAAAATCTTAAAAAAAAAAATAAATCATTTCAGCATGCCAAAATGAAGCCCTGTACCTATTAGCCATTACTTCCCATTTTTCCTCAATTCCCAGCCTATGCAACTACTAATTTACTTTTTGTCTCTGTAATTTGCCTGCTTTGGACATTTCATATAAATGGAATCATACAGTATGTATTCCATTGTGACTTTTTTTTTTCATTTAGAATAATCTTCTCAAGGTTTATCTATGTTGTAGCATGGATTAGTACTTCACCCCTTTTTATTGCTGAATAACATTCCATTGTATGGATATACCACATTTCATTCATCCATCCATAAGTTGATGAACATTTTGGTTGTTTTCACCTTTTGTTTATTATGAATAATGTTGCTATAATTGTGTACGAGTTTTTGTGGGCACATATGTTTTAAATTCCTTTGGAAATATACATAGGGATGGAATTGCTGGGTCATATGGTAGATCTATGTTTAACATTTTGAGGAACTGCCAGATGGTTTTACAAAGTAGCTACATGATTTTACAATCTCACTAGCAATGTATGAAGGTTTCACTTTCTCCACATTCTCATCTACACTTACTATTCTCTTTTTCAAAGTGGATATGAAGTGGTATCTCACTATGGTTTTGATTTGCATTTCACTGATGGCTAATGATGTTGAGCATCTTTTTGTGTGTTTGTCAGCCATTTTTGTATCTTTTTTGGAGAAATATCTATTCAGAAACTTTCTTCAATTCTTAGTTGGGTTGTCTTTTTATTATTGAGTTAGTAAGTGCTCTTTATATAGTCTAAATGGAAATCTCTTATCATATAATGGTTTGCAGATATTTTTTCCTGTCCCTGGGTTACCTTTTCATTTTCTTGATGGTACCTTTTGAAGCACAAGAGTTTAAAAGTTTTTTATAATGTCCAACTTAAGTAATTTTTCTTTTGTTGCCTGTGCTTTTAGTGTCATGCAAGAAGGCTTTGCCTAACCCAAGGTCACAAAGATTTACTTCTATATTTTCTTCTAAGAGTTTCATAGTTTTAGTTCTTATGTTTAGGTCTTTGATACATTTTTAGTTAATTTTTATGTATGGTGTGAGGAAGGAGTTCACCTTTATTCTTTTGCATATTTGTATCCAGTTGTTCTAGTACCATTTATTGAAAAGACTATTCATCCCCCATTGAAATGTCTTGGCATCTTTTTTGAAAATTACTGATCCATTATTCTTAAACCAATTTTGTTTTTTTGTACCTGTAGTCTCTTTCTTAAGGATGAGGGTATTCCTACCATAGAGGCTTCTCAGCTCCTCCTCTAAATAGACTTCTGATCAGTCTACTCTGTAAGTTCTCCTAATACTCAGATTTTTATATTAACTTGCAGCAAACACTTCCAGATACTTCTTGGTTAAAGACATTGTTGTTCTTTGCCCCCTGCATCACTCCTGTACACTGATCATTTTTTCTCCTGGTTCTATAGTCTTTCATTCTCAGTGTACCTTGGCTCCTTTCTCACTATGCACACAATTTCATTTCACTTCCTCTACTGTGCTAGCTCCCAAATTTGTAATTTCAGTCTAGACTGAGCCTCAGACCCATATTTCCTGGATGCCAAGGGTTGAAATCAAGGTCAACACAAATAAAACTGAACTGGTATCTCTTCTCCCAAAAACCTGCTCCATCTCTTGAATTCCCAGTTTTTTTTTTTTAAAGATTTTTTTTTTTTTTTTTTATTCATGAGAGACAGAGCGAGAGAGAAAGGCAGAGGGAGAAACAGGCTCCCAAGGAGCAGGGAGCCTGATGCGGGACTCGATCCCAGGACTCTGAGATCATGACCTGAGCCGAAGGCAGATGCTTAACCATCTGAGCCACCCAGGCACCCGAATTCCCAGTTTAAATAATGTCACCACTGTATATATTCCTTAGTTGGAAATCCTAGAGTTGTAGGCTCCTCTCTATCTCACCCCTAGTCACCAAGTTCTGTGAATTCTGTCTTAGGACTCTAATATCTGCTCCCTATTGTCCATCTTCTGTCTTAGTTATAACTTGATCATTTTCATCTTCATTTTGCATTGGTACACCTAATTTTTCCTGGGGCGAGTTTTACTCCTTCCAACCTATTCTTCATGCTGAGCCCAGTTATTTTTCTTGACATAAATCTTATGATATTGTTTCTTCTTACAAACAGTCCAAACCTTCATGGGTTCTTACTGCCCAAAAGGTAAAGTTCAAATTTCTTTGCAGTGTGCAAAATGCTAAGCTGTCAGGCCTCTTCTTACCTTTCCAGCCCATTTCCTGCCACTTCCCCCCCTAAGCCTCTGGTTTTATTAAGCTATTATTATTTTTTTGGAATAAATTCTTCTCTTTTGTGTTTCCACTTTTTTTTTTTTTTTTGCACATGCTATTCCTGCTATCTAAACTGCTTTGAATCCTTCAAGATGAAGTATCACTTCCTCTAATGTTTTGCCCAACTTTCCCAGGCAATTAATTGCTCTCTGTGTTTGTGCATTTGCCTACTATTGTTGTGGCATTAACCCCATTTAATAATAATTGTTTGATCATTACAGTTTTGAATCAGAATCTATTATTCAAGGATATGATCAATAATGATTCATTTAATTATTGAATGAATAATAAATTCTTTGTCATTTTTCTATTGTTTATGAGGGAACTATTATTTTTATTTCACAAATTTCATGGAGAAATAAAAATGCAGATTCCAGGGAATGATAATTTAATAGACAGGTTTCAATCCAGAGAAATGTGGTCTATCTGGACTTTTTTTCTCTTAATGACATAGGGTTTGGATTTTCTTTCTTTTTTCCTGCCTTCCTTCTTCTTTCCTTTTCTTTATTTCTTTCTTTCGAAATCTACAGAGTTTAAAATACGACACAATCTGACCAAAGAAAAATTTTTTAGAGCTATATAAAAATTTACTTAAGTTTTCAAAAGCCCACCATGAGATGAAATTCTACCTCAGACATTTTATGTGGGTAGTTTCATGACTTTTCCCTTTGTGCTATTTAAAAGCATCATTTAAAGCAGTTCTTTACTTTTGTTTTTTGATTTAGTACTGACCATGATTTCTGAATGAGTCCCCTATGATCCCGATATGTCTGAAGCTCAATGAGTCTTATGGGCCCATGGAAATCTTGAGTCATCTTCCTTACATTTGGCATTGAAATGGAAGTGAGTTGTAAAGATGAGGCATGGTAATGACGGTAATAACTGTAACAACTCTTCATGGCAAGATAGAATGAAAAGTAATTGAATACACTAAGTATACTTAGGATTTAAGATGCTAATTTCCATTCATTGATTAACTACAGTTTATTTTCTAGTGTTTGGGTTCAGGGCATTTTATGCCTATGAAGAAAAAATGATATAATAATTTTATTGCTTGATTCATGGAATATTTGGCAAATGCCAGGCTCATAATGAGTAGTAAATTTCCCTTGAGGAAGGAGACAATTATTTAAGCATCCTGAGTGTTTTGAAGGTAGTTTTATTGGGTTAATTTTCCCTTACATGTTGCATAAAATTTGACTGAGCATAGACGAAAATAAGACAGACTTGATCTTTAATTTGACATGTATTAATAATAAATTTTACTATGTGTCTGACCTATGCCAGGCATTGTGGTGGTTGTAAGAAAGAGTACATGACCCTAAGGAATTAATATACCAGAGAGTATGAAGAGAACATTAAGCAAATGAATTATAGCATAAAATGGCAAATCCTATAAGAGTATTATAAAAAGTCTCTGGATAGGTGGACAGGACCGGGAGTTGAGGAAGCCTTTACAGAGAAGATGTCTTTGAGTTGGATATTGAAGGATGAATAGGCATTTGTCAGGGCAAAAAAGAGAAAGATTATTTCATGCCGAGAGAATAGCTTGCTTATAAGCTTGGATTTATCAAGGGGTGATGTTTTCATGAAATAAAGAAATTGTAGTAGGAGAAGCTGAAAAATCTAAAATTGCTGCACTGACTCCTTGTTTGTTGGAACAAATCTAAATACTTCAATAAGGCATGTAAAAATATTCTGTTCAATAGCCCCAGCAAATGTATATACATTATTGATTCTGCCTGTTTCCGACTAAAGTCCCATAGCTTTAATGACAAGGTCTCCTTAATGTGTTCCACATGTGGCTGAGGACTTTCTTGACAAATCTAATGCTATTCTGACTCATCTCTTACTTTGGACACCCCCTCCCCTGGCCCCTGCCCATCATAGTTCCCTAATTGTTTAAGATACGTCTATTTTACAGTACGAATTTCTGTGAAGCAGAGACTATGTACTTTCTATTCCTATCATTTGTAGTCCTCAGCAAAGAGCAAATAACTATAGGAAGTGTATAAATTCTTGAGAACTGTTTTTGTAGCTCTAAATAAATTTTTATAAATATTACCTCTGTATTAATTTTTATTTAGTTTGATTTTCAAGGATTTTGTGAAAACACTCATAGGGAAAAGTCATGATGCCTATATTTGAGACCTATTTCTGCTGCTCATTTATTGTATTATATATATAATGTTATGGAATGGACTAAGTGATATATAGAACCCCTTCTAGTTCAAAATATTCTTCTGGAATAGGGGGAGGAGAACTCTGGATGATTTTGATGGGGGCACATGATTATATTCTCTGCTCCCGAACTCCCATGCCTACCTCCTACCAGGTATGATGATTCCTATGTTCACTTTTGTGATTGATTTTCCAATATCTGTAATGATCTCAAAGAGTACTGTAAAATTCTCAAATAAAAACTAGAATTAATTCATTTAGATCTTTTGAAAAGTATCCTTAATAGTACACTCTATCTACGTAAAATCCAGAAAAGAGATCTACTAGACAAAGTTATAAGAAGAGTTGGGAAATCAGTATTCTAGGTATAAGAGAGCAATAGATGCTTAAAGAAGAAAATTTCAAAGTAGGATGTATGTGGCCAGTGCCTGTTCTGGTTTTGATTCTGGTTATCTATTATGGTATAACAACCAACCCCAAACTTAGATACTTAAAAAAGAACAACTATTATTTATTTAGCCTTCATATTTTCAGGGCCCACTGAGGAGGCATATGTTTGCTCCACAGAGTCAGCTGGGGTGAATTGATGGGGCACTGGAAGATCATTTCCAAGATGACTCATATATATGGCTTTGACTCAAGTTGGAGGGGAGCTCAGCTGGGTCCCAAGACCAGGCATCTGGATTCCTCTCCATGTTGGCCTCTCTACTGGGTACTTGAACTTCATCATAGAATGGGGGCTCAGTTCCAAGAGAGAGTGTCCCAAGAGTCAGGAATTGGAAGCTGCCAGTTTTTTTAAAGCCTGGGTGTGGAAACTGGCACTGTATTACTTTTGATGTATTCTATTGGTCCATCAGTCAGAGTCCAGATCTGAGGGGAGGAGGAACATTGACTTCACCTGTGGATGGTAGAGTATCAAGTAATTTGAAGGAATGTTTTAAAACTGCCATGTGTTTCTTCAGTGAAAATAGCCTTGTTTTTATTCTGATATTCATTCATTCACTCATTCATTTATTTAAAAGATTTATTTGAGAGAGAGGGTGAGTGAGCGAGCAAGCGCTGGGAGAGGGGCAGAGGGAATCCTAAGCAGACTCTGCATGCTGGCATGGAGCTTGATGCAGGGCTCTATCTCAGGACCTTGAGATCACGATCCTGAGATCGTGACTGGAGCCGAAACCAAGAGTCAAGGCTTAACCAACTGTGTGATCCAGGCACCCCTGATCTTTATTTTCATTATACAAAGGTCAAACAATACAGAAAATTTCTAGGACTCATTTGATATGAAATTTGGAAAAACCCTTGGTCTGCTTTAGTAACACTATCCTGTGTCTAGTCATCTGTCTGGTCATGTCTACCTTAAGGCAGTCTTGAGTTAGCTAACCACACATTTGTGTTTTATAAGAAAATATCTATATTTGAGATTTAGTATGTTAATTCTATGTTTCCTTTCAACACTTTTGTTAATTCCAATGTAGGCTTGGAAGTGATTTTGTGTGTGTGTGTGTGTAAGTGTGCATGCAAGCGCATGTGTCCATGTGCACATACGTGTGTGCACGTGCACACACACACTGATTTTTATGGAACACTTTCACTCTTTCATTTTTTATTTTTCCATGATCTTTCACTATCTTTAAGTTAAGTCCTCTTTTCCTCCAGGCTTGCAATAGTTACTCCAAAGGAGCAGTGGAAATCCCCTTTTAGGGAAGATGGTGAAACCACTGAGAGTATAACATTTCTATTTTAGAATTCAGAACCTTAATATAGGAAAAGTACTTTGAAACTCATATAGTTCAGGTATTCATCAGCCAATTACTTGAATTCCCTCCATAACATTTCCGCCAAGTAATTATCCAGCTTATACCAGAAGAGATCCAGCAATAGAAAGCCTCCTAGTCATGTGTGGTACACAGTTTCATCTTCAAACATTTCTGCATTTTCACTCTTTTCCTCTTATTGAACTAAATTTGTATCCCTGTACCAAATTTATATCTTAATGTACCAAAACTTCTAAACCCTCTTACCCACAAAAAGCCTTCAGAATTGAAAATATTTATTATGACTCTTTCTTGCTCTGCTGATTTTTCTTACTCTAAACAGTGTTCTTTTTTTCAACTGTTCCTCTTGACATAGTTTCAAATGACTTTCCACCTAACCACTTACCTCTGAATATATTCTGGTTTATTGATGTCCTTAAATATTGTTCAGTATTTAAGAAGAACATAATTGTTAAATACTAAGCAGTATTTAAGAACTCAGTACAGCACTCCAGAAGCAGTCTGACAGGGAATTCTTCCATAGTGTTCTTTGCTGTTTATTTTCAATTTAAAACAGGTTGCAAAGTGGCTGTTTGGAATTCCAATAGTCTTAGCAAGATCTGTTCAGTCTCTTCCTCATATTTTGTCTCCTTCCAGGTTGTGGATTTGAAATCTGGAAGAGGAGAAGAAATCTCTGTCATTTATTTTTAATGCAGTGAACACTCAATTCCATTTTCTTCTAGTCTATTCACAGTTTACCAATCTTGAAAAGTAGTGAAGCATTTAGTAGGCTAAATGACTTTCCAACTTTATCATTCTTTTCTTTGTCAAGTTCTTTGAAAGCAGTTGTTTTAAGGCATATAGGCAACATAACAGGAGACATATTTTAAGAACCTTAAAGATAAATTAGTGAAGGATTTCTTAGTAAACATACATTTTATATATTTCCAAGTGACCGAGTAACAAGTAATACTGCATAAAGAGAAAGGAAAGGAATGGTATCTGTATACTGGTTTCTGTATTTAATTATATAAATAATTGTTAAATGGCTGGTTGCCCTCATGCTGGAATATTGAATATTGAATCTGAATGTCCTTGATGTAAGATAGGATGCATAATATTCATGCTTTCAGGCTACCTTCAACTCCCCAGGTCAATTAATTTCTAATTGTTTAAGCTAATGAGTTAAATTCCCTAAGTCAGTTGTGGATATGACCCCTCAAAGAGACAATATGGAGGCAGTTTTTTCTTGCATATTTGTAATGAGTTTATTTCAATTTACTTCTTTGTAAAAGTTGACCATCCATGCATGTGATAAGGGACATATTTGGTATGTGTGTAGGTACAATGCTAAAGTTTCTTTTTTTTTTAAATTTTTTTTTAAAAGATTTTATTTATTTTTTTTGACAGAGAGAGACATAGCCAGAGCAGGAACACAAACAGGGGGAGTGGGAGAGGGAGAAGCAGGCTTCCCGCAGAGCAGGGAGCCCGATGTGGGACTCGATCCCAGGACCTTGGGATTATGACCTGAGCCAAAGGCAGACGCTTAATGACTGAGCCACCCAGGCACCCCTAAAGTTTCTTTCTTAATGGTTAGTTGGTTGTGAGGGATATTTTCAGTTTTGAAAATGTTAAAATTGGTAGGAAAAGGCAAGGGAACAGAATGGTTAGTTTAGGAGTCACACTTATTAAGTATGACTGCTTGCAGTTGCCAGTCTATCTCTCCTTTGCTATAGTAATGTGGTCTATAGAGTTAGCATCGATTCTATACATAGATCACATCACCAGGGCCTTTTGTGGTATGGAATGAAAAATATTATGACACTGTAACAAGTTAATCAGTTGTTATAAAACAATTTATTACTGTGCCTGTCTTGCCCATGGAATACAGAGACTTACCACGTCATCAACCACCTATCTGGAAGCCACTTCTTAGAAAACCTGCATAAAACATGTGCCTACCACTCTTCTTCAATAATGTAAATGCAGAACTAAAAGCTTCCATATTGGAAATAATGATAGAAAAATTTGGTTCAGATTAATATGAAAACTCTAGCCGATAAAACAGTTGCTATTACTCTGAGAGAAGGCCATCTTGGATTTGCCAACCCAAAGAATATGGAAGTACATCTGCTACTTTTTTGTCCTAGATGACTTTTTCCTGTTTGAAAATGGTAACTTACTTTGTAAATAATACATGAAAAAATTAGTTATATTTAACATACAAGGCATGAATCCAAGGAATACAGTTCTAGAAAGGAAATCAAAAGGCAAACTGTACAACATTTGGGTGTAACCTTTAGGGATTCCTTTGTTTCTTTTTATATATGATTACCCTCTACATGGAACATTTGAGTTGTGATAGATTATAGATAACACTATTCTGTGAGTATGAAGCAGAGTAACTGAAATTTTAGTTTGAGGTACATAGAAATACAGAATTTGAGAGTTGAAATTTCTGGTTCTCCATACAAATGTCATTTATGGCTCTTAAACATTTCCAGAGGTGGAAAACTTTCTAACCTTGTGGCTAGTTCCCTTTTTGGGAAATTGTAGTTGAAAGGCATTTCTTACATTGGACTAAATATGGAACCCTGTTGAATTTACCTTTTACTCTAAATTTTAATCTTTCTACATGATATATATATATATATTTACCTATTTTAAGATAAACATCATACATTCTTAAATGCTCTTTTACCTATTTTACCTATATTAAGATAAACATCATACATTCTTAAATGTTCTTTTGCTAGAAACAAATTATTTTCAGCCATTTTTTAATGGCAGTTTTGATTTCTATTTTACTTCTTCTGGTCACTGTTTTTCTTAAAATATGTTACTTATACTGCTGTTGGACATTTGGGATAGTACCATGAAGAGTCAGTGATTTTCCTAACAAACTAATTCTCATTCCAGTTAAAATGAAAAAATAAATTCTAATTATTCTCTTGTAGCTCAGTGTTTATCTTGCAAAGGTCATAAGCTGGAAATAACACCAATGAGAATTCGGGCTATGTGTAAGGGAGAATTTTAACTGGAAATGAAATACCAGATCCATGCTTGTTTCTTCAAAATTTGAAGTTATAGGCAGTCTGCTGCAAAGATGGCACAGGCAGTTATCCACATATAGGGATTTTAGCCAAGTAAGAAGGACTCTTATTCTGCATCTATTTTTTCCTTTTTAAAGTTTGATTTATTTAGTTGCAATAGAAAGAGTCTCTGGCAAACAGTAAAAAATGAAATTTGTCAGACAGCTGTGGATTCAGAATTTAAAAAACACTAAAGCATAGGAACCAGAGAAGCCCTGATCCAGGACAAGAAAGAAGCACACCCCTTTTAGGGTTCTTCTCTTGGTGTTGGGATTGAAACCAAAATTTATTAGCCTTTGAGATACTCTATTGAACACTGCAAATACAGGGGAGCCAAAGTGATTGTGTTAGATAGTTTTACCTACCATACCTTCATTCAAGGATAAAGGTAGCATTGCATGGCAAAATCTGAGCTTTGTGCAGGGAAAAGCAACATATAACCACAATTATCCCCTAACTTCTAGATACTTGTAATACCTCTAATAGGAACAAAGCTTTTAATTTTATACGTCTATGTTATATTTGAAAAGAAAATCCATTAAAGAAAGGTAGAAAGGTACAAAGGAGAATGGTCGAGTTTCATTCTTCTGTATATAGCTGTCCAATATTACCAGCACCGTTTATTGAAGAGACTGTCTTTTTTCCATTGCATATTTTTTCCTGCTTTGTCGAAGATTATTTGACCATAGAGTTGAAGCTCCATATCTGGGCACTCTATTCTGTTCCATTGGTCTATATGTCTGTTTTTGTGCCAATACCATGCTGTCTTGGTGATCACTGCTTTGTAATATAGCTTGAAATCGGGCAACATAATGCCCCCCACTTTGTGTATTTCTTCTACTGCACTGGACCGCAGTGGGCCATTTTGCTTGAGATATTCTTTGTTCCTGGGGAAGAAATCAGCTTTATTTTGGAATATATGCATACAGTGTTTCACTGTGTTCTTGAAATAAAAAAAAGCTTGTTCATGAAAACTTCTGACATCAAACATTTAATCATTATAAGTCACTATTAATTGTCACTCCTGTGCTTTTCAAAGACCTTGATAGATGGTATTGATTACAGTCAGTAAAATATTCTCAGAGGTCTATGATGATTGAATTGTACATATAATAGTATTAGAGTTAAGTATAACTAAGTAGTTATTATGTTCTAATTCCTTGATTATTATTATGTCATATGGAAAATAGATGGTAAATGTCTATTAAACAGAGCAAAATTCCATATTCCTTGCCTGTTTTTGACAAGAGAGCTTACTGGAAGTACAGGAAACCTACCTGAGCAAGCAACTCAAATTCTGGGAGTTGGACTTAACTGAAATTTTATGTAAATTGTATCTAATATAGATCTATATGTACTCTCCAGTGATATTTAGCTCCCATATTATAATATTGGACCTCCATTTTGCTCCACTGATAGGTTCACATTCAATCCAATCTTACCGAGGCATTTCCTGGTAATTGTTTCAGTGGTAGTTTTTTTTTTTTTATTCTTATGTTAATCCCCATACATTACATGATTAGTTTTAGATGTAGTGTTCCATGATTCATTGTTCGTGCATAACACCCAGTGCTCCATGCAGAGTGTGCCCTCCTCAATACCCATCACCAGGCCAACCCATCCTCCCACCCCCCTCCCCTCTAGAACCCTCAGTTTGTTTTTCAGAGTCCATCGTCTCTCATGGTTCGTCTACCCCTCCGATTTCCCCCGCTTCATTCTTCCCCTCCCGCTACCTTCTTCTTTTTTTTTTTTCTTAACATATATTGCATTATTTGTTTCAGAGGTACAGATCTGAGATTCAACAGTCT
>NC_138370.1:82722326-82760720 GCF_054177405.1 Leptonychotes weddellii
TCCAGCTCTTCTTTATCCATTCAGGTATTGATGAAAACTTGGGTTGCTTCCTTATCTTGGCTATTGTAAATAATGCTGCAATAAACATAGGAGTGCATATATTTTTTGAATTAGTGTTTTCTCTGTTTTGTGTGTAAATACTCAGTAGTGGAATTACTAGATAATATGCTAATTCTGTTTTTAATTTTTATGCTATAAATGCTTATATTAAGAAAAATAGTTCAAACAAAAAACTTAGCATTGTAGTATAAGGAACTAGAAAAAGAAGAAGGGAAGTAGGGAAGGAAATAACAAAGAAAAATCAGAAATAAATAAAACAGCAGAATAAACAGTAACATAACATTGAAATTAACAAGCAGTTTTTCCAAAAAATTAAAGAAAATTGGCAATGCTTTAACTACATTCCTAAGATTTTTTTTCTTAAGAAGACTCAAAAATGAGAATGGAAGAGAGATCAATAAAACAGATACCACAGAAATACATAGTGTTATAACAAATTACCATAAACAGTTATACACTAACAAATGAGATTACTTAGAAAAAATCCCTAGATAACTCCTAAAAATACCCAAGTTACCAAGATTGAATCATGAATCTTGAATCCAAGAAGTAGGAATCTTCTTAGACCAATAACAAGAGTGAAAGTTGAATTAGGAATCAGATATCTCCCAGCACAGAAAAACCCAAGACTACATGGTTTCATTGATAAATTCTACCAAACCTTAAAAAAATTGATAGTCTTTATCAAAATCTTACAAATAATGGAATAAAGGAAACTTATTCAAAATCATTCTATAAGGCCAGTATTACCCTGCTACCAAAATGGGATAAAAACAATACAAGAACAAAAACGTCTAGTTTGTCCAATATAAATATTGTTATTCCAGCATTCTTTGCCATCCATTTGGGTCATAAATGTTTCTCCACCCTGTCACTTTCAATATGCAGGTATCTTTAGGTCTAAAATGAGTCTCATAACACATAAAAACCACCCACTTAAGGTTCTGAGTCAGTGAGTGGATTGAGGACAAATGAACTTTACTAGAATGCTAGAGGCAGAGATACTGATCAAGGACCTCTGGGTACTGACTCTGCAATCTTCCTTAGATGTGGATGTGGTCTTGCCAAAGCTGTTTAATGTAAGACCCAAAGGTTCCTACTATTTTTTTTTATGGGGGAGGGTCGGAGGAAACAAATGGAAGAGTAAAGAGATGATTAGTATAAGTTCTTTTGGAGTGGTAAAATATTGATGGCATATAGCAAGCACTCAGTTTCTCGAAATCTGTGCACGTACTATTGCTAACAGCTACTGCTGCTGTTCTTCATCCCACCCTGAGCAAAGGTGAACTTTGAACTCCACTCTTCTGCCTTGGGTCCTGCTCTCTGTGGCCATATTGTTTCCAATAAGATTTATGTCCTTGGCTTATTAGTCATGAATGCAGTCTAACCTCATGTGGTAATTACATGTTGCTTTTTTTTTTTTTTTACCAATTCATAACTTTTCAGGGTTAATAACTGCATAGCAGAAAATTCCTTTTAATAAAGATTTGATTAACTGATAAAATGGTAACATTTGGGTAAAGTTTAATGTACAGTGTGGTTATTACTTTGTTTTCCATTTTATATATGGATTCATATTTATTTTATTTCATATAAAAGTTGGGCTATACATTCTTCTACATTTTAATTTCAGTTCATAATTTACTTACCCATACTGTTTATGTCTTTCTCTCTGTATTAGTCAGATAAACCAGTTATGCTGAATTAACAAAGTACTCCTAAATCACATGGTTTAACACAATACAAATTTATTTCTCACTTAATGCTATATGTTTAAAAGGTGTACAATATAGTGATTCAACATTTTTTTTAAATAAATGAAATAAATGAATGAAAATAAATCTCTTTTTAATAATCCCTTTTTAAATAAATGAAATATTTTACATACAAAGACACATTTTCTACCCTTTTCTCTTTACAGCTATCTCTACAGGTGACCAG
This sequence comes from Leptonychotes weddellii, assembly GCF_054177405.1. NCBI lineage: Eukaryota > Metazoa > Chordata > Mammalia > Carnivora > Phocidae > Leptonychotes > Leptonychotes weddellii. Next base: position 82,724,328 of record NC_138370.1, read on the forward strand.
GTATAACTAAAGTTGGTAAAATTTATGATAACCTTTGAATTTCTACAAAAATTGGGATTTTGGTTGGAATTCCACTAAATAGGAGATAATTGCTACCTTACTGATTCTTTCTATTCCTAAATATATATCTTCATGTATTTAAGTCTTCTTTTATTTCTTTGAATAAATTATTATTTTCTCCATTACATTTTTGTGTGTATTTTATTAAATTTTATTTCTAGTTACCTTATATATTTTTGATGAGTTTTGAAGAGTCTGTGGCAGGCTTTGTGTATTAGCTAATCTAGTAGCAATTCTTAATCCTGCAGCTTGAGGTAAACATATGACCTAGTTCTGGCCAATGGCACTTAAGTCCAATGGAGTGGTTATTAGGAAGACTTTTTTCTGGAAAAAGGTATGTTACTATTAATATCCTTTTCCTGTTCTTCCTGTTTGTGGTGCAGGTATGAAGTCATGGTGCTTAGAGATACTTCACCTATTCTGTGAATAAGAAATGACAAAACATAGGTATAAAAACATGGAAGTCAGATGGATGGAAAAAAGCCCTCAGGTACTCGCTGACATTGTAGAGTAGCTGAATCATGTGAGTGCTTACCTTCAGATTTTTTGACATATGAGAAAAATTAACCTTAATTTGTTTAAGTCACTATAATTTTGTTCTCTGTTTCTTTCAGACCCAACCAATTCTGATATAGTAGCTATTTTGGTACTAAATGTTTGCATTGTTTGTTGCTGTTAGATAGCAAATTAATTATTGTTTTCTGATCTTGTATCTAGCAATCTTCTTAAACTTTATTATTTCTAATAAGTTTCAATTCTCTTGAATTTTTAATGTTTAAATTATACCATATATTATGAAATATGGCGGTGTTTATAGGAGTAGCCAGGACAAAAAACCAAGAAGTAGGAACTGAAAATGGTTTTTCTATTTCTTTGGATTGGCCACATTAAGGCTGTCTGACTTTTGTCTAACTGGAATCAATTTCATGCAGGACTATAAAGTTTTTTGAGTTTTGTCATTGTTCCCATGTAAACACACAACAGATTCCAGTGGTGAAAACAGTTCTATAATTTCAAATGTTTGTGACATTCATTAACAGCTTATCACTAAAAATATCTGCCTTTAGAAAAATTGGGGCGCTAGTTAACTCAATTATTGTGCATGAGCTTTAAAAGAGAATATTCCCCAAACTCCTGAACAAATGATTTGGGGATACATTTTTCAGATTCTTAAAATGCAGATATTCTTAGAGTGTGGGTTTACCAATAGTTAGTAGAGGGAGGATGGTTGAAGAAAACTGTATGAGGTGTGACATTGTGGGCACTAGTTATGAAAGAACCCACTTTACTTCCTGTTTCTCAACATTCTTGATTTAATAGACCATAGAGAGATCTGAACAGAGTTATGGAGTTAGATTTATTTGAAATGCATTTACAAATGATTGAAGGACAAATGTGAATTCTACTTTTTGGATACCCTGTTATTTTGATTTTAAAATTTAGAGACTGTCTGTAGTTCTCTTTTAATTGTAACTTTACTTTTATGTCTTTTTAAACTTACAAACTTTTTGTGGAAACCCAAGCTGAGATGAGGGTCAGATGTTTTGTTTATCATACTCAGTGATAATGTTTTAAGGTAGACTTGTTTTGTGGAAATGTGAATGTTAAAGCACTCTAAAAATTTAAAGCATACCTTTTATGGCACTTTGCTGTTACCCCTTTTCCTAATCTAGGAAAGGTCTGCATACTTGAAGTTCTCTGTATCTGGTTAGAAATTGTTTTTCTTCTACACTTGGTTGTCAGAGAATGGTGGGGCACTTTTGAGTCCTGTAAGTAAATTTCTTCCAGCCTGATTGCTTCCTGTTTGATGAGTAAACATTTCTACTGTTAATTTGACTGTCCCTCTTGAGTATCATTAAGATGTCATTTTTTCGGTTTTTATTTTTTCTTGAAGTTTCTGCAGAAGTTTATAATATTGAAACTCTGGGTCTCATCCCCTAATAACTTTTCTATCAGCTTTTATGACTGTAAGCTATTCTGCATTCCCTTTTATTTCTTGAACTATTCCTTCATTTCTGTTGCTTTTTAAACTTCTCTCTCTCCTTCTCTTCCTAAGCTTATTTATAAAGATCTAGTCCCTTAGCTTACTGTGCTTTTTCTCAGTACAGATTTTTTGTATAGAGAATTGATCAGTATTTTTTTGTTCGACTATGCTAATTGTGACTAAATATATAAATATCTCTAGGGTTGACTTTTCACTTGAGCTTCAGTTATTTATATCCGGTTTCTTCCAGGATGCTTATTACACTTGTATAATCTAAATTAGCCTAAAATTAATTTCATCACTCTCCTTACCTAAACTGTATATCTCCTAATTGATACCATCATTTTCCTGGTCATTTAAACTTGAAATGACTTCATCTTGAGTTATCCCTCTTTTTAGTATCTTTATATACTCTACTAAACTATATACATTTTCCTTTAAAATATCTACTTCATACTTTGGTTTCTTTCAATTTTCTCTGCCACAATCCCAGTTTAGTCTTTGATCTGTTTTTATCTAGATTTCTGTTTTGATCTCTTGAGTCTTTCTTGAGTCACTCTTTCATAAAACATGCTGCATATTCTGGTTACGTTAATCATTTACAGAAATGCCTTCTCCAAGTTACTTTCCTCCTCAGTAATTTCTTTACTAAATAAATTCAATTATCTGACCTTCAGAATAAAGATCAGTGAGTTTGCATATATAACCGTAGAAATGATCCAAAATTAAGACCAGAGAGATAAAATGTACAGAGCTTCAGTGAGTTGTGGAAAACACCCGAGAGTTTCACATGTGTATAATTGGAGTCCCAGAAAGAGAAGAGGGATGGGAACCACAAAGAACATTTTAAGAAAAATGGCCTGAAATTTCTTAATTTGATGAAAAATATAAACTCACAGATTGAAGACTTACAAATCCTAAACAAAAGAAATATAAAGCCACATGAAGCCACATTATAATTAAATTGATAAAAAGCTAGTCATAAATGGAAATCTTAAAAGCATCCAGAGAAAAAGGTACATATATATAGAAGGACAAAGACAAAAATGATGGAGACCCCTCAATAAAAACTATACAAGCTAGAATACAATGGAGCAATAAAGTACTAAGTAGAGCAGTTCTTGTCTGGTATATCTTTTACCATCCATTTCTAAGGATATATCTGTATCTTTATATTCAAAATGAGTTTCTTATGGATAACATATAATTGAATTTTGCTTTTTAAAATTCAATCTGATAATCTCTGCCATTTAATAGTAATGTTTAGACCATTTAATGTAATTAATAGTATGATTGGGTTGAAATCTACCATCTTGTTACATGTTTGCTATGGATATCTTATTCATTTTTCTTTTTTCCTGCTTTACTTTGTATAAATGACTTTTTAAAATAATTCCATTTTATCTTCATTCTTGGCTAATTAACCATACATGTCTTTTGAGTTTGTTGTTGTTAAAGTAACAACTGCTTCTCCTGAAAGAAGCCATCAACCTAAAATTCTATACTTAGTTAAAAATATTTTTCAAATATGAAAGTGCAATAAAGACTTTTATGGAGAAAGAAAAGCTGAGAGAATGCCTTTTTTCAGTAGACCTGAACTATAGAAGTGTTAAGAGGAGTTTTTTAGGCAGAAAGCAAATTACATCAGATGGAAACTTGGCTCCACGTAAAGGAATGGTGAGCTCCAAAATGGATAAAAAGTAAGTTTATAGAAAATATGTTTTCTTCTTTTTAATTCTCTTTAAAAGATAGTTTATTGTTTAAAGCAAAAGTGATAGCAATGTATTAGGGGATTTATAACTTCTCTAGAAATAAAATGTGTGACAAAAATAGCAAAAAGAAAAGATAAAGAACATGGAAGCATACTATTATAAGATTCTTACACTTTTAAATGGAATTTGTTATTTAAACAATTCTAATATTATTTAAATGTAGACTGTGATAGCAAAAGTGTATTTTAAAGCCTAGAGCAACAACTAAAAATAGCAATAACAATGTGAAGAGGTAGAGCTAATTAGCTGTAAGTAAAAAAAAAAAAAAAAAGGAATCTTAAAGAGCCACTAATTTTATTTAAAATAAAGCAGGAAAAGAAGAAAAGCTAACAATAAGACACATAGAAAACAACAAGATGGTATGTTTCAATCCAACTATATTAATAATTACATTAAAAGTAAATGGTCTAAACACTACAATTAAAGGACAGAGATGATCACAATGGATTAAAAAAGCAATACTCAACTATTTGCTATCTACAAGAAGCCCACTTTAGACATAAAGACACAGATATATTAAAAATAAAAGGAAACAGTGGAGTAGTCATATTTATATTAAAATAGACTCAGAACAAGGAATATTAACAGAGATAATGTAGAATATTCTGTAATAATAAAAGGATAAACTGATCAAGGGATAATACAATTCAGAATAAATGTGTATGCACCACATTATAAAGTCTGAAAATACATGAAAAAAAGATAAATAAGTGATTAAAAAAGAGAATAGATAAATACATAATTATAATCAAATATGTTGTTGATTCTCTTTCATTAATGTATAGAAAAGTAGACAGAAAATCAGTAAGTATATAGAAAACTTGAAAAATACTAATAATCAACTTTACCAAATTGACATTATAAAAGTCCCACCAAATGACAACAGAATACGAATTCTCTTCAATATACATAGAACATTATGAAGATAATAGATCACATTTTACATTATAAAGGGAGTCTCAATAAGTGTTTTTTTTTTTTTTTTTTTAAGATTTTTATTTATTTATTTGACAGAGAGAGGCACAGTGAGAGAGGGAATACAAGCAGGGGTGAGTGGAAGAGGGATAAGCAGGCTTCCTGCTGAACAGGGAGCTGGATGTGGGGCTCTATCCCAGAACCCTGGGATCATGACCTGAGCCTAAGGCAGACGCTTAATGGCTGAGCCACCCAGGCACCCCTCAGTAAGTTTTAAGTATGTTTTCTCACTATAACAGAATTAAAATAGAAATGAATATCAGAAAGATATCTGGAATATCTCCAAGTATTTATTAATCAAGTAACACAGAACTAAATAACTCATGAGCTCAGAAAGAAAGGCAATGTATTAGCAAATGTTTTGAAATGAATTAATATTACAACTTGCCACAATTTGTGGGAAGCATTGCTTAGAGGGAAATTTAAGTTTTAAATACTTTTATTAGAAAAAAGAGGTCCTTGAAATCAATGATCTAAACTTATATCTCAAAAATAGTGGAAAAATAAGAACAAATTAAACACAAAGGAGTGAAATAATTATAAAAACAACAAAGCTCAAATATGAAACAAACTCTAGAAAATGTTAAAAAAACCAAATGCTGGGCACCTGGGTGGCTCAGTCAGTTGAGCATCTGTCTTCAGCTCAGGTCATGATCCCAGTGTCCTGGGATCGAGTCCTGCGTCGGACTCCTTGCTCAGTGGGGAGTCTGCTTCTCCCTCTGCTCTTGCTCTCTCTCTCTCAAATAAATAAAATCTTAAAAAGAAGAAAACCAAATGCTTTTTTGGGGAACTGTTAATAAAATTGATAATCCTCTAGTCAGAATTATTAGTTAAAAAAAAAAAAGGCACAGATTACCAATATCAGGAATGTAAGAGGAAGAATCCTTACTAATATTACAGGCATTAAATAGAGAATAAGGTGAGACTATGAACAACTAACTTTATGCCATCCATTCCACAATTTAGAGATAAATAGGCAAATTTCTTGAAAGAAATAAACTACTAAATTTACTCAAGAAAAAAATAGATAACGTGAATATATATATATGAATTTGTAGTCAAATCTCCCTTCAAAGAAAATACCAGACTCAGGTGGCTTCTCTGGTGAATTCTATTAAGCCTCCAAGGAGCATACAAGACCTAATCTACAGAAAATCTTCCAGCAAAAGAAATGAAGGGACTTCCCAATTTATTTTATGAAGGCAGTATTACTCTGTTAACAATACCAGACCAAGATATCACAAGAAAATAAAATGATGGACGAACATACTTTATGAAGATAGATATAAAAATCGATTACTAATTTTTAGCAAATTCAACAAAATATAAAAAACATAGTACATCATGACTAAGAGGGTTTTATTCCAAGAAAGCAATTGTGGTTTATCATGGTGAATCAATAAATACAATTCATATTAACAGAGTAAAAAATATGATCTTAATAGCTGCTGAAAAAGTATTTGGCAAAACTTAACTACCCATCTATTCATAAAAAGAACTCTAAACAAAGTAAGAATAGAAGGAAACATCATCAACTTGATAAAGGTCATCTACAAAAAATTATAGCTAGTTTCATACATGATTTTGAAAGGCCAAATGAATTTCTTTAAGATTAGGAACAAGCAAGTGTATTTTCTCTAAGCTACCCCATTGTTACTTAAGATCCACATTGTTACTGAAAATAAATGGCATATGTGTTGGAAAGGAATAAATTGTCTTTCTTTGGAGAAAATTTGGTTGTCTATGGACAACACATATGGGATTTATAAAGAAATTTCCAGAATTAATGTGTCCCAAAAGATCATGTTAAAATGTCAATATAAAAAAATCAGTTGTGGGCGCCTGGGTGGCTCAGATGGTTAAGCATCTGCCTTCGGCTCAGGTCATGATCCCAGGGTCCTGGGATGGAGTCCCACATCAGGCTCCCTGCTCCTTGGGAGCCTGCTTCTCCCTCTGCCTCTCTCTCTCTGTCTCTCATGAATAAATAAATCAAATCTTTAAAAAAAAAAAATCAGTTGTATTTCTATATTAGCAATGAACAATTAGAAATTAAACAATAGCACCATTCACAATAGCATGATACAATAAAAGCCTGAAATAATTAGGAGTTAATATATAAAAATATGTGCAATATCTGTATACCAAAGATTGAAAAATATTACTGAGGCCAGTTAAAGAACACATAAGTGATATATACTCTGCTCATGTATCAGAAGATAATATAATGTGTCATTTTTTCTCAAATTGATCTATTATTTGGTGCAGTCCCAATAAAAATTCTAGGAGGTTTATTATTTTAATACCGAATCTGGCAACCTGATTCTACAATATATATGGAAATGCAAAGGATCTTGAGTAACCAAAACAATATGGAACAGAAGATCAAAGGTACAGGACTTATACTTCCTAATTTAAAGACTGACTATAAAGCTGTAGTAATTAAAACTGTGTTATTGGTGTAAGGACAGGTCTGTGGGTAAATGGAACAGAATATAGAGTCCAGAAATAGACCCACATATATGTGACCAGTTGGTTTCCAACAAAAATGCCAACATGATTTAAAGAGAGAAAGGATATTCTATCCAACAAATGGCGCAATTAATGATTTGATATGTATTTGTAAAAAAAAAAACCAAACTTTGGCATGACCTTTATATGACCCCTACCTCAAATCATATAAAAATTTGTACTCAAACTGGACCACAGATCTAAATATAAGAAATAAATCATAAGCTTTCTAGAAGAAAATACAAGAGAAAGTCTTTGTTGACCTAGTATTAGGCAAAGACTTTGAGAGGGAGCAAAATACAAGAAGCATAAAAGAAAACTGGTAAATTAGGGGCGCCTGGGTGGCTCAGTCATTAAGCGTCTGCCTTTGGCTCGGGTCATGATCCCAGGATCCTGGGATCGAGCCCCACATCGGGCTCTCTGCTTGGCGGGAAGCCTGCTTCTCCCTTTCATACTCCCCCTGCTTGTGTTCCCTCTCTCACTGTCTCTCTCGCTGTCAAATAAATAAATAAAATCTAAAAAAAAAAAAAACAAAAAAAAACTGGTAAATTGTACTTCATTAAAACAAAAAGCTGCTTATTTAGAAGACACTTAAAATGAAAGTGGAAGCCATAGAATTGGGAGAAAATATTATATATATAAGGACTTGAAACAATACATAAAATCTTTTGCAATTCAGGAAGACAAAAACTTTGATGAAGAATGAATGGTCAAATATTTGGTCAGACATTTTACCAAAAAGCTATTGTCAGTGGCAAGTAAGCAACAGAAATTTGCTCAACATAATTTGTTATAAGAGAAATATGAGAACAGGGCGCCTGGATGGCTCAGTTGTTAAGCGTCTTCCTTCGGTTCAGGTCATGATCCCAGGGGTCCTGGGATCGAGTCCCACATCAGGCTCCCTGCTCAGCAGGAAGCCTGTTTCTCCGTCTCCCACTCTCCCTGCTTGTGTTCCTGCTCTAGCTGTCTCTGTCAAATGAATAAATAAAATCTTAAAAAAAAAAAAGTAATATGAGAACAAAATTAAATGCCATTATGTACCCAGTAGAAATTTAAAATGGCTATGGTTATCATGAGCTAATTCCTTTCCTAGATATTTACTGAGAAATGAAAATGTATGTCAATGCAAAAACTTTTGTGAACATTTATAGCTTCTTTATGTAGAATAGCTCTAAACTGAAATTAATCTCCATATCAACCGGTGAATGGACATGCAAATCATGGCATATCCGTGCAGTGGAATACAACTCAACAATAAAATGAAACAAAATCAGTGATACACACAACATTAATATCAGAAAACATTCTGCTATGTGAAAGAAGAGATACAGAAGACTAGGCAATGTGTGATTTTATTTATATGACATTTTAGAAAGGCAAAACTACAGTGACATAAAGAAGATTGGGGGTTGCTAGCCTATGGGAAGGGGGTCTGAGTGCAAAAAGACATGAGGGGATACTTTTGAGGTTATGGAAATGTTCTGTATCTTGATTTTGGTGGCTATTACATGATTATATACATTTGTCAAAATATTGAGTTGTACCCTTAAAATTGGTGCATTTTAATGTCAATAAAATTGATTAAAAATATAGGGTAGAAGGTATTTCCATAGTATGTTTCTTTGAGACACTATTTTTGAAAACGTGTTAAGGAGTATTAGAATGTTTGTTTGTATAAAGGTTGGAATATTATTATACTGATTGAAGAAGTATATTTGTGTTAAGGCAGTGATATGGTTTCTTTAAGGACTGTATGACTGTGACTCTATGACGTCTAAATAACTAGATTCTTTCATTTAGGCAGCACAGAGGTACAGGCCAGAGAAAACCTGAAGAAACTAGTGACAGAATGAAGACATTTTATGAATCAGCTCAAATGAGAGGCAATAGGTTAATATTTAGATATGACTACTAGAAAAAAACTCTTGTATCAACAATCAGAAACATATTTTTAAAATATCTGTGCCAAACCCCAATGAAATACTAGGAGAAACAAGAATGACGAGGGTCATCAAGTCTCTACAAGATATGAAATCCCAATATGGGTAGGTCTTCTGGTCTTAGGAGGAAATTCCTGAGATGGATTGACAAGGAAATCTGACACCAAGCTTTAGTTTAAAAATCTTAGTGAGGAAGCTGGAGAGAAGGCTGTCATGACAAAGAGAACTGTCATCTTTCTTTATTTCACACCATCATCTATATCCAAGTTTCCAGCCACACTCTCTCGGGCTAAAACAATTGCTGGCAACTTCATTTTTCTTTGCTGATGTATAATTACTTACAAGTTATTTGTGTGGATATATTTTTCCCTTTCCATTGGCATTTTTGAGTTTTAGATTATTAGATTCTATCCCTCAATGTGAACTGCTTAGTGGTTTATTGGTTTATTAGGGAAAAGTGTGGCCACAGCCTCTGGAAGATGCCAAGGTGGTGTATGTAAACCATGATGAGGTTTTAGCTGAGGGTGGATGGTATGTTAGTTTTGGCCTTGAGTTCTTGAGGGATCATGATTAAAAGTTGTTCAGGGAGACATATTGCTGTTTTTAGGTTGCCAATTTTGTGGCTTTCCTGTGGAGTTGGACTAGTTTTCATCAACAGCTGTGGTTAATTTTCAGAAGCCAGGAGTAGCCATTTTGGAGGCAAATCTTTCCATTTCTTTGAATGGTGAATGAAGTTTTTGACTCTTTGGTTGCTGTGGTGTATACTTTTTTTTTTATTTCCTTAATTGAGAACTAATTAGACATGATAGGCTAGGATTTTGTGTAAGCTAAGCAGAGGCCTAAGTGATATTTGCTGACACTTCATGTAACCAATGAGGATTCTCACATTAGTGGTTGGGAAGAGGCCATTTTGGTGAGATGCAGAGACAAGAATGGATAATAATTGGTTGATGTTTAGTATATGTCCATAGCTGCCATTTACCGTAGCTTTGGATACGGGTTTTAGAAAGTACATGACACCATTCATTGTAAGTAGGAAAGTAGCTGATTAGATTTTTCATTTATTTTAGCTACAGTTTATATACAGTAAAATTCATCCTTTTAGTGAGTATACAGTTATGTGAGTTTTGACAAATAGTCATGGTAAGCACCAACGTAATCAAGTACAGAACTGTTCCATCACCTCCACAAATTCTCTTGTTCTCCTTTGTTGGCAGCTCTTTCATTCTTTTTGTCCCTATAGTCTTGCCTTTTCCAGAATGTCCTATAAATCAGTCACCTAGTATATGGAGTTTTGAGTTGGCTTCTTTAACTTAGCATAATGCATTTGAGCTTCATTCATATTGCATATGGTGAATCCATTTATATTGGTGAATGGTATTTCATTATATAGATGTACCACAGTTAATTTATTCACCAGTTGGAGGATATTTGTGTTTTAGATTTTGGGGATTATGAATAGGTTGCTATAAATACCTATGTGGTGGTTAATTTTAGGTGTAACTTGGCTGGGCCACAGAGTGCCCAGATATTTGGTCAGACATTATTTTGGGTGTTTCTGTGAGGGTTGTTTTGGATGAGATAAACATCCAAAATTGGTAGATTTTGAGTAAAGCAGGGTAATTCTCCATAATATAGATGGGCCTCATCTAAACACTTGAAGGCTTGAATAAAACAAAAAGGCTGGCCTCCTACACACACTCCCTACACCTACAAAGACAAAATTCTCCAGCAGAGTACCTTTGGATTTCATCTGCAACATCAGTTTGTCCTAGTTCTACATTAGATGACCTCTGGACTCAAACTGGAACATCATCTCTCCCGGGTCTCCAACCTGGCTAGCTTCTATAATTGTGTGAACCAATTCCTTATAATAAATCTCTTCCTATTATATACATAAATTCTCTTGGTTCTGTATCTCTGGAAGACCCTGGCTAATACAATCCTTATACAAGTTTTTATGTGAACATAACTTTTCTTTTCACTTGGGTAAGTACCTAGGAGTAGCATTGCTGGGTCATATGGTAATGCATGTTTAACTTTATAAGAAACTTGATAGACTGTTTTTATAAGTGGCTGTAATATTTTGTATTCCAAGAGGCAATATATGAGAGTTACCTTTGCTCTTCAGCCTTTCCAGCATTTGATATTCTCAACATTTCATTTAAAAAATTTTAGTCATTTGGGGTGCCTGGGTGGCTCAGTCAGTTAAGCATCTGACTCTTGATTTCGGCTCAGGTCATGATCTCAGGGTTGTGAGATGAAACCCCACATTGGGCTCCTGCTTAAGATTCTCTTTCTCTCTCTGTCCCTCCCTCCATCCCTGCCCCCACTCATGCCCTCTCTTTCTCAAAAAAAAATTAGTCATTTTAAATTGGGGCATAGTAATATCTTATTGTGTATTGTGGTTTTGAGTAAGGGTATGATGAACTTGCAGCTGGGCTGGAAGAGCTCTTATTTGCTGAGTTATCTTTTTTTTTTTTTTTTAAAGATTTTATTTATTTATTTTACAGAGAGAGACACAGCTTGAGAAAGGGAACACAAGCAGGAGGAGTGGGAGAGGGAGAAGCAGGCTTCCCGCGGAGCAGGGAGCCCGATGCGGGGCTCGATCCCAGGACTCTGGGATCATGACCTGAGCTGAAGGCAGACGCTTAACGACTGAGCCACCCAGGCGCCCCCTGAGTTATCTTTATGTCTGGTATTGGCCTTTGGTTAAGATAAGGATGAAATCACTAAATAATGATCTATAAGTTGTTGTTTTGAACCTAATACTTCCATGGAGTGGTTTTAAAGTATGTTCACAAACTATCTGATATGTCTCCCTTCAATAGGTAAAGCTTAATTCCCCCCACTCCCCATTGAGTAGGTTAACTGGCATTAGTGATCCACTTTTAATGCATAGCATATAATGGAATTGATGGTGTATTAATTTTGAAGACTAAAAGGCTTCCTTCTTGCTTCCCTTTTTTCTGAGATTACTCCCTCTGGGGAGACCAGTAAATTGCTATGTTGTGAAGACACTCAAGAAACCTGATGGAGAGGTTTCTTGTAGGGAGGAACTGAGGCCTAGTTCTGAGAACCAGTATGTAACTGAAGCCTCTCTTGTCTCATGAATGAGCCGTCCAGCCTCAGTTAAACCTTCAGATTGTTGCATCCCCAGCCAACATCTGGAGTGCAGCCTCATGAGAGACCCCGAGCCAGCTCCACCCAGCTAAGCTGCTCCTGCATAGAGAGTATGAAATAATAAATATTTGTTGTTTTAGCTGCTACATAGTGGAGTAATTTGTTACACAGTAATAGATAACTAATGTAGATTTTGGTGCTGAATTTGGGGTGCTATTATAATGAATACCTAAAAATATGGATATGGCTTTGGAATTAGGCAGTAAGCAGAAGTTGGAAGGACTTTGTTATTAATTGTCCTGGCACAGTCTGGGGTACTCCGCCAAATTATTGCTCTTGTGTTTTAGCTTTGCTGTAAATATTAGGCTCTACCTGATTTTAGTTTCTTTTAAATAGATTTTACAATGACTGACTCAAATTATGTGCAGAGGACCATTTGTTTTAGGACTTTAAAAATGTCATACATTTACCAAGTAAAATCATAAATCATGAAACACCCTTATCCAATTTCTTAAATATCTTCCTTTTAGTGATTACTCTAACAGTAGGAAGTCCTTGTCTCAATTTTTGTTTTAAATTTTAATCTCAGTTTGAGGTTTTAAAGTAAAACGTTTGAATGGAAATAACTGATTATCTGGTTCCAAAGGACATTTCCAAAAGCCATCTCTTGGGCATAATCCATGCACCCAAGTTCTCACAGAGTAGGAGATTTACCACTTAAGGAGTTTAGTATCTTTGGTGTATAGTTTACATGTACATTCTTTAAGCTTCAAATTTAATTTCTTTGGCAGTCCAAGCTATTCTTTGTACTGGAGAAGCCAGATTCTCTTCAATCTAGAGGCCCTATACTATACTAATATATCATACCTGCCTTCCGTCAATTCCATAGTGCTACATAAACTGTTGAGCTCTGCTTTTTGGTGCTTTCTTGGCCAAAGTGTGAAGAGGCCCAGGAGAGAGAGCAAAGTAAATCAGAATGTGTTTACTGTCTTTTCTTCTTAATAACCATGGCTGACTTAATCATTGGCAGGGCTGAAGCACCCTCTTTCCCATGATTGAGTCTTACTTCTTTCTGTTCTGGGGGTCATGATGCATATATTTAAACTTGTATTGAATCATTAATATCCAGAATTGACAGAGAAAGAGAGGAGAGTACTATGGAGCAGCTACCACGTACCATTTATTATCACACAATAGCTTAAATACGTATCAGATTGGCTGGCAGAGTTTGGCTAAACTTGTCGTATTAAGTACTGATCAGGATCTCAGTAAATTCAAGTTATAACTACCAGCATGTCTCAGCTCAATTTGGAAGAAATTGGTGAAGGTCATTCTCATGGAGTTTATGAAATTGATCCTTTGTACTTGGATAGAAAATCTGGCTAACCAGATTTACCAAATCTTCTGGCAGAACATGGTATACAATATTCAATAGTTTGAATATTATCTCTGGACCCTTGGAAATCTATTGAGGTAGGCATCCAAAACATATTTGCTAGAACCAAACTCTGCTTTTGTGGGCAGTCAGTTACTTTGTTCTTTATTGTCATGTGCTCATTGTCACTTAGTGCCTTCTTCTAGTGATGGGTTCAGTAAGTGGTGAAAATTACCTGGCATGAAATAAGCCAATATGTATATGTGTGGAATGTTCTGTGTCAGTTGTGCCATTATATAGTATGCTTGTTTGGTGTTCCAGGAAGTATATTTTGAGATGGAGTTAGGAGTACAAAAGGTTTATTTGGGTCTAACACCTGTGAAAGGAAAAGCAAGGAAATGGGATTGGGAAGGGCAAGTCAGACTGTGATATAGACTTATTAAAGTTTCTCCCAGCCCTTTGTGGAGCCCTATCACAAAAGTCATCATCTGGAGTAGTTCTACGTCTAGCTGAAATGTCTAGGCCCTTATACCACACTCTTAATCAGTTATTAGCTTGGAGCTACCTTGAGAAGAATGTGGCCTTGGTTCTAAAGCTGAGGCAGACCCTGAAGAGCTAACTGTTGAAGGCTGTCAGCCAACATCATTTTTTGCCCCTGGGCACTGAGTTTTTTCTTGAGGGATCTACATAGCACATCTCCATGTCTGCTACATGTGGCTAAAGGCAATCTTGTTTCAGCTGTTTATTGTGCCATCCTTACCTCAGTGGGGGTCCCAGAGATATATCTATAAATATATACAGAGATGTGTAGATTTAGGGAGACTGTAAAGCCTTCTTTTCTGCAGTAGTTTATTAATAAAAATAAAAGTCTAGTGGAAAATGATAAAATGTTAAAAATAATTTATATCTATCTTAAACATGTTAATGTTATTTTATTTGCCAATATTTTGATAGAGACAAAGCCTTTTCTTTGAGTGCGAGTCTTCTGTTTAGAATCTATTTTGTTGGGCGCCTGGGTGGCTCAGTTGGTTCAGCAACTGCCTTCAGCTGAGGTCATGATCCTGGGGTCCTGGGATCTAATCCCACATCAGGCTCCCTCTGCTCTGTGGGGAACCAGCTTCTCCCTCTGCCTGCCACTTCCCCTGCTTGTGCTCTCTCTGTCAAATAAATAAAATCTTAAAAAAAAAAAGAATATTTTATCTTTCATGCATAGGGAATATGAGTAAAACATAATCTAGATTTGCAATTTTGTTTTCTTAAAGCAGAGAAAAAATTTATACAGTTTATACAATCTGAGTGTAAGATGTCTTGCATTTTCATGAATTTTCCACCAGTATTTCATAGTTGTTTTGTGCCAGTTTAATTCAATGATGTTTTAAAATGATTTACCTTTACTTAGACTTTTCGAGTCATTAGACTTAATTTGTATCAAAACATCTTCTCTTTTTGCAGTCATTTTTATTGTTTAGATTGTGTTTAGTAAAATTTATTGCACAAGATACATATAGGTTGGAGAACAGACTTTGGTATGTATATGACTTAATAGGTGAGGGCAGATGTATTCAGGCTTCCTAGAGGGATATATTAGTTCCAACCCTTCAGTTAGTGGTGAACATTGGTCAGCATCATTTGTAGAGGGGAAAGAGAGTGTCAATCAGGCAAATAAAAAGAGAGCTTTTACAGATATATCTATAGTTATATCTCCAACTACATCTGTAATTATAACTATATCTGTTAAAGGGCATTCCAGAACAATAAACATTCCATTACTAAAGAAGGATATGGACCCAAATCACTGCCTGGTGTCTTTGGTGAAGTGGCCTGTGCTCTAAGAGAGCCTCAGGATGCCTTTTGACCTATTAGCATAAAGCCAGGACTAGCATAGCAGTCATCAGGCTGTTAGATTCTTTGCCCCTCCTAGGACCTACTTCGTTTCTGTTTGGCTATCCAAGAGGCTCCCTCTAAGCCCTCTAAGTGGCAGTCTTCCCTAGGCTTGTTGCACAGTACCAATTGCCTGAGATAAAGCCAAGAGAGAACTTTAGAACAGAGATAAGAGTTCAAAGAGAAGAAAGCCTCTCTTCCAGATCAATTCTATTTATAATTGCTTTATTGCTCTAAAAGTTCCATCCTCAGCTTCATGTGTTTGAAAGGCTTCATTGTTTCCCTTGACTCTGGCATTGAAGAGAGGAGATCTTGAGAGCCCCTAAAGGTTAGCATGTCCTATGAATGTCATATTTATACATATTTTTAAGGTTAATGGAAATGGGATTTTCTTCCATTAATTTTTGTTGATGGCATGAATCTGGGCTCTTTGAATAATGTCTGCAAACATCTAGCTGGAACATCCCACCATGTGGAATAATTATAGCTATCATCCTAGTTTTCATATTTAGGGGAAAAGTGATGGTAAGCAGGTAGCTAATGACATGATTCAAGATTTCTGAATGAATTAGTTAAGCTGAAAACCTTAGTAAGAGTCTAGATTTGATGCAACAGACATAAGAGCTACCATGTCTGATGCCCCTTATCTGTGCCAGAAGTGATTTCAGGGATGAAATTCATTCTCAGTGCCAAGATCTCACAGCCAGCAATTTTTCTTCACTTTGTGGCACTTCAGTCTACATTTTACCTTTAATTTATAAATATGTAGGTAAACCATTGGTGGGTATTGGTATCAAATAGAATGTTGTAGCAGGAAAGCGAGAGTAGTAGATGCGTAAGTTTGGGGGGGTAATTGAGTGATGGGCATTAAGGAGGGCACTTGATGTAATGAGCACTGAGTGTTATATGCAACTGATGAATCACTAAATTCTACCCCTGAAACTAATAATGCAGTGTATGTTAACTAAATTGAAAGTAAATAAAAAAAAAATTTTTTTTTTTTAAAGATTTTATTTATTTATTTGACAGAGAGAGAGACAGCGAGAGCAGGAACACAAGCAGGGGGAGTGGGAGAGGGAGAAGCAGGCTTCCCGCCGAGCAGGGAGCCCGATGTGGGACTCGATCCCAGGACCCTGGGATCATGACCCGAGCCGAAGGCAGACGCTTAACGACTGAGCCACCCAGGCGCCCGAAAGTAAATAAAAAATTTAAAAAAAAAAGGAAAAAGGACATTTTCCTCACTAGCTTCTTAATTCTTAACCTTGAACTAACATTTAAATAAAACATTGTGATTGTTATGGTTAGGTGGAAAGATTTTAGGTAAATATTATTGTATTGGCCAAAATGATCATCTGTTGTGCAAGGCTCCTATACATATGTTTAGCCATGAGAATATCAAGACATTTAAGTTAGAATACAATTATATAGTCAGAGCAATTCCTGGGGTCTATATATATGTCCCTGATGGACCTGTTGCAGGTGTTCTTTGGGGTACAGAAGAGAAGAGGGAGTTTATCAAGGTTGCTGTTGTGTTACTATCATGGTGTTCACTGTAGTTTCTTTTGAAAGTACATTAGGAAACTGATCAGCAGTTTCAACAAATCCTGGTTTGCGGCTTTTCAATAAGATTTACTCTTCAGAGAGGAGCAGTTTTTTCTATGCATTAAGAAGTAAGTGTTTCATAAGCCACAGTTAATCAGTGGACAGTTTTTGTTTTGTCAAGGATAAAGGACTGTTGTTATCAAAGAAAGCAAAAGCTTGTATTGGAAGAAAGGGCCAGAAGCCACTGCTTGTTACCATGGACTTGTAGATCTAAGTGATAAGTGGACCCTACTCCTTGCAAGAGGCACAGTCCTTTGGGATATTTGACTCTTATAAATTGTCGTTGGAAGGTCTTTTAGTCTTTATTTTGGTCTAAGGCAAGACAGCACTTTCAGTGGACTACTTTCTTCTTCTTAAAAATTTTCTGCCTCATTTTAGTTTTAGTGAGTATCTCCTTTTTATTTTGGGTTGCAGTATTAATTGCATATACCTACTCAGGGGCATGTAAAGGTTTAGAAGCTGAGCATAGTTGAAGTGAAATAATCTTTACATCTTATGAAAATACACAAGTGAGTCATTCTTTATTGGAACTGAAGGCTCAAGTTAGAAAATTTTTTTCCCATAATCTTTTAAACATATGTTCAGCAGAGAGAAAAAGTATATTTAGGCTGGAATCTTCTAAGTTAATAAAATGTTAATGTTTTCCCATGTTATGCATTCAGACGTTTCTAGGGTCCTAAAGTCACAGTGGCTAAAACTCAGTGAAACAACACTAACAGTAGAGTAAGGAGTGTGGAAGAAAGGGAGACGCCCAAAGATTCCTTCTTATCTCTGCTATTCTCACTTTCTCATATTGGGTTGGGCTAGGCAATTCCAGTTGCATAATTAAAGAGTCTCCTCTCCAGAATGTCTGCTTTACTCATTACATAGAAGATGGTTAAACAAATTGGTGTGTGGTATGGGGAAATGGTGTGTGTCTGTGTGTGTTTGTGAATAAAAGGATCTTACAGACTTTTGAGTAAGAGCAAGCTCTGTATGTATTTTTTAGGAATGCATAAGAATACAATAATGCCCCCAGAGACAAATCCTCTAAGTTCTAGAAGAAGTAAAAATTTGGAATTTAAAAGAAACATGGTAACATATATTATGCTTCTTTTCTTTGGTGGACAGTAATGCTTTTTTTTAAAACATAAGACCTTTTCTTTCCCCTGCTGGTGATGGAACTTTTTCCTTCTCTTTGAATGAAAGAGCTTTTGGCACTATTGATAATTGAGAACATCCATCTTTCATCCCAGATAGACAGGATTGACACCTTTGAGGTCCCAGGCACACGTATACCCCCAAATCTGCACAATTACCTTTTGGGGCCCCTCTGTCATCAGAGTACCTACTTTCAAGAGAAATAGATGAGATAATGTCTGTAAGGAACTTTGAGAAGGCTAAGCACCAAAAATAAATATTTTTAGAAGAGATTATTACTTTGGACAGCCGAGACCTAAATGTGTAATGTAAAGCCAACTGAAAATAACAAAGAATTATAGTGCCAGTCAAAAGCAGCACTGTGATCATGGATGGGTGCCTAGGACCTGAGAAATAAAAGGTTGCATGGAAGGCCGGAAAGAAACAGAGCAAAGGAAAATCAAGGACTGGATTAAAAGGCCAAATAGAGACCAAAAAAGCCTGGGAAGGTCAAAGATTGCAGGGGATAACAAAGGAAATAGGGGTTGGGCTTCTCAGTGCCTCACTTTGTTTAGTCAAGCTATTCTTGATTTTAAAAAGTTTTCTCTTTTCCTTTCCATCTTGTTTTCTCATGCTCTTCATTTTAATTTTTTTCTTATATTTACTTTCTCATTTATATCATGAACAAAGCCGAGGAACAATCCTTAAGGCTTTTATCACATTACTTTCCTAATCAATGGTGTACAGTGAAAAGGCTTTGTCTATTATAGTAATTCTTCCAGCATTTTAAAAGATATCTTTCAAATGAAAGATTACTTGAAGAGTAATTGTAAAACCGTTGAAATTACAGTCATTGAAGTTAGAGTGGAAGAAAGGGGCCTAGAATATTGCCTGCTCAGATTCTCTTCACCCTCTTGCCGCTCCCCCCCCTCTCCCCACCGTGGATCTAGGAAACTTCTGCAACTCCCTGATGGTTGGATAAAATCTAAACTCCTCAGTTGATATTCAAAGTTTTTGATACCATGGTCTCATTCCTGTAATACTTGGTCACTCATTCCTATAATATTCGTTCCTCATTCCTATGTAATACTTGGTTATCCTCACCCCTCATTATTTTTGTGTGCCTCTGCTTTTCCACTTGGGCTCTTGCCACACATTCTTATATCTATCTTTATATTTACATGCTTTTCTTGCTTAGAATGTTCTTCATTTGAATTATGTACAACTAACTCCTTTTGACTTGGCTATATCCAGAGAAGCTCAGCTGCTCTTGACTTCTGCCACCCTAATCTGCTTTTCCTTTTACTCCATGCTCTTTTGCTGTCACTCACACCTTTATTATTGCTGCTCAGTCACAACATCTGAAGACCTGCAGCTTAAAAGCCCATTACTACTCAATGCCTGAAGCACTCTGGACCAAAATACAGAAACTGTGGTGTGAAATCTTTCATCTCCGTAGGTAGAACCTAGAATTATTCCTGCTTTCCAAAGCTTGGCATTTTTATCTGAATAGGGTGAGCTCTTAGGCACCATAGGTACCTGGTCTGAATGACTGCTGTTTTGCCTCAGTACCATATTTGCCCTTCAGTTTAGGACAGACTCTAGTGCTTCAATCTTTTGATGTTTCCCTCTCTAGAGATTGGATCCTGTCTTTGTCAGTGCAGATTCTAGTTGAAAGCATGCTTTATCAGGGTTAATAGTGTCATTATTCTCTGGATAATGAGCTTCAAGAGTCTCTTAGGTGTAGTTTCTTTGCATAGGCTGGTTTGGGCTTTGTCACACCATGATAACCTCAGGGCAGTTGGACTGCTTCTGTGGTGGGTCACTCAGTCACTTATTGACCTCACCTCAGAGGTTATGCAGCATCACTTCCACAACATTTTGTTGGTTGCAAGTAAGTCACAAACCTTCCCTAATTCGAGGGTAGGAGAACTAGACTCTGTGTTTTGATGGGGAGTGGTAAGTTTCTAGAAAAATGTATAAGACGTGTCTGGAAAATACAGTCTGCCACAGCCTATATGTATAGTTACAGCCAACCTTTATAAGTGTAACATGGACAAAAATCAACTTGACTTCTGGCTTGGGTAGTAGTATACCATTATAGATTATGTTCGTATATTGTCCATTCTAATAGTTTAGATATTTAAATGTGATTGATGGTAGTGGTTATTACTGCTTTTGGATAAGAGGTGATAATGTATTTGAAGTTCACTAATGTATATTAATTGCACACTGGGTGTTGGAGGTTGTAGTAGGGACCAATATTTAGTCTCATGCTTTAAAGATAGATGATTTAAGAATAGATGATCAGGAGCTGGCTTATTTCTAAGTAGAGCTGCCCAGGAGAGCAGTTCAGAAGTATAATGGGGGAGAGGGCTCTTATGGTGGGCTGGGGGTAAGATGCTAGTCAAAGTTAGAGATATAAAGAAGGGAAGGATAAGAATGCTGACTGAGCAATTTGTCAGGAAAGGCCTAGAGACTAACAAAAAAAAAATGAAGGTGACATCAAAGATATGTCCAAGTAAGTATAGGGTTAACATCACACCAGGAAGAAGTCTCATAAACATGGCTCATGTGTTAGTTTGAAGGTGTATTCTTAAAGCAGCAGAACAACATTGGACACAAGCCTCACTCAAGTTGGCATAAAGAACTCATTTTGACTAATGAATTTGCTAAGAGTTGCCTTGTTTATAGATAGTCTACGTGAGGTTTTTAATAATATGTTGTTGACTGTAGCAAATTAGAGATCTCTTTCTCTATATTTGTATATTTATATCTAATACTGTCTGTATATGTCTTTGTCTTTACCCATATCCTTATCTGTCTCTATCTCTATTCCTCCAAGATGTCAGCCAGAGACTCACTGCCTCTTAAGAACTAGATAAGATTGGCTGAAACTTCGGTTTCCCTTTTATTTCCCACTTTCCAAGATTTCTGCAATTTTTGTGGGAACAGAGAACTGTTTATAATCTCATGATAACCTCTAACTTTGAGCTCTTGCTTGTGCCAAAGTAGTTTAATTTATGGGTTGTTCCCAAACCTAGATGTTTTCAACTTATTTTCCTAAACAAAGTCAGTTCCATTCTGTATTGGTTAGTTTTTGCTGCATAATAATTTACCCCCAAATTGAGTGCCTTAAAAGAAAAACTGTTTTATTCAGTTCACTATTCAGTGGGTCAGCTGGGCTCTTTTAAGTCGGGTCTGGCTTGGTTGACTTCTACTGGACTCTCTCATGTATTTGTGGTCAAATGGGAGTTGGTGGTGACAAATGTCTGGGATGGCCTCATTTATATGCCAAGAGTAGGTAGACTGCTTGGTTTTGTAGGTTGAATGGCATTCGAGCTGGAACAGCTTGAATATGCTCAATTCAGTCTCTCATCCTATACGCAGCAAGCCTAAGCTGCTTCATATGATTGTCTCAGAGTTCCAAAAATCACAGTGTGCAAGTGGCTTTTCAAGTCTCTGCTTGTGTTACATTTGCAAATGTCTCATTGGCCAAAACTATTCACATGGCCAAGGCCAAAGCTCTTGTGGGAAGGGTCAATCTGAGAGTGTGAAGGAAATTATTAGGGTCATTTTTGTCAACATTTTACTTATAATGCCTTCCTGAGAGAAATTTTAGTTTCAGCTGTGAAATGCCAGTATTTTATTTTCTTTTTTCAGAAGATTATAGTTATTTTTATTTTGTCATTCATTACTTTTAACACTTTGTAATTTTTACAGTGAATATACATATATCATGTATATTATACATTATATCATAATCAGAACAAAGCAGCTCTGATTTAAATCTTTTTTTAATTGAAGTATAATTAACATACAAGGTTATATTAGTTTCAGGTGTAAAATGCATATATTTTAAACTCTGATCCTTACTGTCCCCTACAGACTCAATTTTTCATTAGATTAGGGAAGTATTTTCTGCTTCTTTTGTTTCTCTTTTGAAACAATAACAAAAAGAAAAACAAAAAAGAAAAATGTGGTGGGAATGGGCTTTGGGAAATATAAGGAGACTTTTTATTTTAATATAATGACTGAGGGCTCTGATGGCATTAGTGGGCAGAGACTAGAAATGGCTGACCATTCTTCAGTGTGGGGACATTTGGCATAACGCAGTTAAGGCTTGTCTTATCCCTGTTGGGAAAACAAAGCCACATGTACCAAGGGAGATATTTTTCCTTTTGAATGAATTTTTTTCCTCCTTCACTGTTTGAAGAAGTAATTTTATGATGGAAGAGAAGGAACCCTAGAGTGGGTGAGAGGATTCTAATCTTATCTGCACCACACTCTGTATGACCTGGAGCACATCACTAAAGTATTCTGGGTCTGTTTTCCACCTTAAAGTAAAAAGTTGTGTGAGATGAAATATACTTATGCATGCACTTACTTCCCTCCTCATTCGACAAAGAATTTGAGATGGCATGCAAAATGAATAAAACACAAAATAAATATTTGAGGAAATCTATGCAAGAAGGGGAGAATAGATGAGGAAAACTGGTTCACACACGAAAAGTCATACTTTGAGCACCTATATAACCTGTAGAACTGACCTCAAGTTTGGTGAGGCAAACATGATCATTATAGGAGTCACAGCCACTGGAAAATGAAAATAGTTGTTTCGGGTGAAACAAATTATTTTGTTACTGAAACTTGAGAGAACTTTATCCTTTAGGATATCATAATGATGTGTAGAAGACCATATTCTCAAAAGTGTACAGTAGATATGTTAAACAATTTTCATAGTGATTTCTTAACCATATCCCCAATATGGGGATATGGTTAAGAAATCACTATGCCATGAGTCTAATGGGACCAAATGATGATGTCTAAATATACACCTCTGTTGATTTGACTTGTCTCAATGATAATAGATAGACTATTTTCTAGAAGAATGTTCTTAATGGAGGTCCTTTAGGATGTCCCCAGTGAATATTATTTTTAACAAGTGGGTCTCACTGATCTTAAGATCCTTTCTGTGTCTACGATTATCACTTACATTTTGGGAAGAAAAGAGACTTCTGGTTTGTATTACTCTGCTGGGGCTGCCATAACAAAATATCACAGACTGGGTGGCTTAAACAATGGAAATTTATTTTCTCATAGTTCTGGAGGATAGAAGTCTAAGATCAACGTGCCGTGAGGGTTGGTTTCTAGTGAGGCCTTTCTTCCTGCCTTGCAGACAGCTGCCTTTTCACATGGCCTTTCCTTTGTGTGCATGTAGAGAGAGAGAGAAAGATCTCTGATCTCTCTTCCTCTTTTAGTAAGGACATCTGTCCTATGAGATTAGATCTCCACCCTTATGACCTCATTTAACTAGCTTTAAATCACTTCCTTAAAGGCCCTGTCTTCAAATACAGTCACACTGGGGGTTAACGTTTTAACATATGAACTTTGGGAGATACTCTTCATTCTGTAACCTGGTTCTTTGATAATCAATTTGCTGACTTATTGAGGGCAGGGATACATTGAATGTAGATTTCATTTTATTTCTTTGTTTCTTGGGAATTTCCAGTTTGAAGCTTCCTCCAACAAGTGATACTTTGTGTATGCATAAAAAATTCCAGAGATTTGACATTTGTATTTAAAAAATAATAAATGCAAATTATTGTAATCTGATGTACCTCACCTCTCAGAATGTCATATGAGGTAGTTTCACCAATTATAAATGAAAGTGGCCCTTAGGCCTGTCTTGAGAGGACTTCTTGGCATTATATGACTTCTGGGATACCTGGGAGAAATTCATATCTTGAGAATCATGTGTATGTGTGCATGTGTGTGTGCGTACATATGTTTAGACACTAATGCTAAAAATACAAGTGAAATAAGTGGACATAAATACTTAATTGTTTAATGAGGGGTGATATACATCTTTTGCAATACTGTTTGGCAAAGGGCAGAATCTAGTCCATGGTATCATCTTTATTTAATAACAGAAAATATGTTATAGGGCAGCTAACATGCTTTCTGGTTTATCCCAGGGGCAGCCTCATTCACTAGTTCCCCAGCAGCAGCTGCATCAAATGAAACCTAAGTAAAAGAGAAGAGAAGGAGGGGAAGAGTTGGAGAGGGTGGAGCTTGAGGTGGGAGTAGCAGTGAAAAGAGAAAGCAGAGTTGTGAAGAAAATTGACTTAGGGTGGTATTTTGCTGAATGTGTATTATATTTATGTTAGGATATGTTTTATTGGCTCATAAAATTCGGTCACATGAGTAGACTCAGAGTAAAGCAGTGAGCTTCAGTCTATTTGTTATCATTATTATAGTGTGAAAACCATTTCCATTGCAGGTGTTTCAAAGACCCATAGAGGTTACGTGACTTAAACATTAACATATTATTCTAATAACATGAAGCTGGCACCCTTTGACCCATAAGCTTTAACTTTAATAATTTCCAGGTTACCCCTTAGCCAAAATATGTTTTCCCTTCAATTTTCACACTGGTGCACTTTCTTTAATATAAAGTACTGATATAATAAATAAATTATATCCAGATGAAAGCCTGTCATCTGATACCTCATCCCAGCACAGTGCCTACAAATACTAAAGCAAGCATTTCCCAACAACATGCTGCCTATATCAGGGACAGAGACCTGGGGATCTGGCTGAGGTGGTATTTGATAAGACAAAAAATGAAACGAATAGAGAAGTTCAAGGAAAGATTGCCTTGAACAAAAGTCTTAGAGGTCAATACTTTTTTATTCTCCCATAAAGTGGAGGGGGAGAAATGAATGGAGAGAAAAAAGCAGACTTCATCACAGATTGAAAAACTTGGTGTCAGATGTGAAAAAGACCTCACCACTGTGAAGTCTGCATCATGAAGTGCACCACACATAAAAGAATGAATGCACGGGTTCAGGAGTCATCTGGGAATGATTCGTAGTCATATTATTTAGCTTCCTGCACACTAGATGTCTGTAGGCAGATTATCTATTTTATTAGCCATGGAGCTGGTGATTTCTTAAAGCTTTTTTTCTGAGGGAGTCCATCTGCCTTATTTTCCACTTAGGATGTCCCTAAAAGCACAATGTATATCTAAAAAGTTGCTATTTACTCAAGTTTAGCAATCTTGAAATCAATGATTTCTAAGAAAGAATGGTGACCTGTATTTTAACATTGTACAATGCTCTGAATGGATATTCTGTTCATATCTAATAGTTATTATGTGCAATCCTCTTTTCTAGTGAGACAACCAGATTCTTTCCTCTGCTCTCCTTCCTTCCTCTGTCCCTCTCCCCCTTCCTCCTTCCTTCTCTTCCTTCCTTTCTTAATTTGTTCCTTCCTTCTTCTTTTCCATCCACCTTACCTCTCTTCCCTCCCTACCTCTTTTTAAAATCAGACAGTCAGGATGGTAGCTAAGGGAAGAAGAAAAGGATCATCCGTGGTTGGTAAAGAGAGTTGTAGATGAAAATGCAGGCAGTCCTTTGGTAGTAATGTCTTTTGAGTGAATTAAGCTTTTGACTCTCTCTCTCTCTCTCACACACACACATGTGTGATACTGCTATAGCAATGTGCATTGTCAGAGGGAAGAGGAAAAGTAAGAGGCTTAGCATTTGTTGAACTTTTTTTTTTTTTTTAAGTACCAGGCTCTATTAGACTGTTTCATTTGATCTTCATAAGACCAGAAAATTCTAATGAGAAAAGCATACTGCAGAAAATAAAATATTTTTTCTTATCTGGTGTTGGTATCCATTAATTATCACCATTTGTATAGGACCCAAACTGTCTAAAAAGTACATATTATTTTCACTATACCAAGCTTTTCCTCAGCATGTATATTCAAAAATATGTGCTAACATAAATATAATAACAGGAATTCACTGTTAAGTAACTCAGTTATTAACAAAATATTTATGGATTGCCTACATTGTCTAGGCAATGTTTTAGGCATTAGAAATACTATGATGAGAGGATAGTCAAGGTTATTGCATTAAATATTTATTTGTTTGCTTGTGTTTGCACATATGTGTGCATTTATTTGGCTTATGTACACTTCTATGACATTAGAGTGTGCAATTATGTAATGATGATGACAAATGACATTAATTAGACAGTTTTTCTATGTCAGGGGCTCTTGTCTGCTGAAAGGTGACTGCATATTAA
This sequence comes from Leptonychotes weddellii, assembly GCF_054177405.1. Classification (NCBI taxonomy): domain Eukaryota; kingdom Metazoa; phylum Chordata; class Mammalia; order Carnivora; family Phocidae; genus Leptonychotes; species Leptonychotes weddellii. Next base: position 82,750,764 of record NC_138370.1, read on the forward strand.
ATTCTTAGAAGTAGAAATTTTAATGTAATTTTTCATTTTGATTAATTAAAGAACCAATCATATGCTACCTTTTTCCAAAGGCAACTTGAAAGGATTCAAATAATATGGCACAAGAAAATAATTAAAAATAAACAAGGAATATGAGGTAATGGAAAAACAAGGTCAAGAAAGTAGATAGAGCTGGGAGTGAGGCTGTGAAACAAATTACTGGCCACAAATCTCCATGTACTTTTCACCAGGGACAGGGGAAATGGGAGGATTCAGGGCCCACAAGGAAAAAAGGGACTAGTTGTTGAGGAAAAACATAATTTCTGATTCTGAGACTCAGATAAAGTTCTTTTGTAAGTCCTTGTGCATGATGCCATATATACTTATTAGAAACACTGTCTTTCATTTTAGGCTGATGGCTTCAGTATTGAAAAGCAATTCAGTAAACACAATTCTAACAGGACAGAGGGGAGAGGTTGAGTGTAGGAGTAAATGGAGTTGAAAGAGTGGATCATATAATGTTCTCCAGTTACGAAGTTTGCTGATTTTTCTGGCTTAATCCAAGGAAAGGTTATATCAGAGGAATATATAGTCTGCATACTCTCATGTGATCCTTCATAAAAATTATGTCTTTCAGCCAAGCATTTAAAAGGCATTGATCCACAGTGAGTTCAAGATTAATTCCAGTGTCAAATATTTGGAATTCAGATATTCTAGATTAGCTCAGCGTTATGCTTTAACAATCAGTCAGACTGGAGACAGAGTTGACATCCTACAGGAGGGCATTACTTATGAATTCCAAAGTTCCTCATTATAGTATCCTAATTCCTGTGACAATACTCTTATGAAGTTGCTTAAATACTTTCACATCTGCATTTGTGTTTATATTCTGTGAACCCCTCACCCCTTTAAAATGATCTATGCTTTATTTTAATGATTCTAGTTATGAATCTTAAATAAGACAGTGTTCTTTTTTTTATCAAACTATCAATATATATTTGTTCTATTAATGAATCAGTGCATTTTATATTTAGAAGACAAGAAATAATTTATTGTCATGCAGAATTAGCATTTAGATAACTGTTTTTCTATATTTTTCTAGGAATAAGTTTAAAAATAGGTCTTACATATTATTTTGTATTTTACTTTTTTTTTACTTAGTTTATCCAGTCTTTTCCCTGGTACAGCAATGTATTTGCAATAGTCTTTTAATGTTATGTGATATTCTATCCATTTGATGTATTATTGTTAACTATAATTAACTTTGGCATTAATTAATTAAAGCTTAGCTTACTCAGCCACTTCTAGGTGTTGCGATATTAGAGGCAGAAGAAACAGGAAAGAAAGGGAGATGAAAAAGAGCTAAGATGAGTCATCCAGAGTTATGCCAGTACATGCCCAGAGACTTCTCAGTCATTTAGGAAATTAGAAACCCACAATGTTACAAAGACCCTTGTATGAATGTGAAAAGGTTTCTTCCCTAGTCTCCCCTCTCATATGTTCTGCTTTACCAGTAGACATGATCGAAATGTTTTAAATACAAAAGGGAAAATGAGCATGAGAGAGGTTATGGAAGGTTGAGCCCATTGAGTGATCTGATGTAAGCTGCAGCAAAATCCTAAATTCTTGATCTAATTCAATCCAACACAATAAGGTCTGAATTTGTTTTTAGTATAGCTGGAAATTTCCACAAAATTTCTAAAGGTAGCTTTATTTAAGACAAATTTATTAGTATTTTCAGAGAGCTACTGTCTTGGTGGATATGTGTTGAAAATCATTATTATTAATAATAGAACTAAATTTACAAGGTACTTGAAGACGTCATACTGAAATATGAGTCCATAGTCTTTGAGAGAGGCTGTCTGGTCATCTACATTTCTTTTGCAACCTCTCTAGTCTAATAGATTTATAGCAGAACAAAAGAACTATTAGATTTGAAATGTTACCTAATTTCAGAACTTCCTTTCATCTAGGCCCATCAGTGGGCCTTTGAGAGTCTGGGACAGAACAACATGTTCTAGATTCTGAATGGAAAGCTCAGCATGGAAACTCTGAAGGGCATCTCTTGGAAAGCAAAACCTGAGTCTACAGCTCTAACTCACCCACCAAGTGCTCCCTCTGAAGTGTCACGCTGTGAGCTTAGAGACCTCTTTTATTGCCAGTAGTACATTTTATACATGTAAGCATTGTCTTCAGTAACTAGATTTATTTCTATCATTAAAGAATGACATTGCTTTATATTTGGTTTCTTGGAGCATGGTATGGTGGAGGTGGAAAGTTCTTTTATGTTTCTGGGTATATGGCTACAGTCAAATTCTCATCCAGTTCTGTCTGTGAGGTTTATTTAAGAACAGAGTTTGTTTTTCTTCATGTTGCCTAACACCATTTTTTTTTTTTTTACCCCTCAAGGGTTGCAATTTATAGTCCAAGATTTGTTTGGTGATTTGGTTTAGGTCCCTCTGAACAAGTAAAATCTTTCTTGGGAATATAATTTTTTCTGTTTAGGCACCATGGTGTATATTTTTTGAAAGGTAGTTTTTTTGTTTTGTTTTGTTTTAGAGAATGAAATTTATATAGGTTTTTGTTCCACTACATATCATTGTTTTGGAGGTGGGCATGAGTGGCTGCTACAGTATTATTTAGTGATGATAACATTTGGCTGGGAGTTAAGACCTGTTCTAATCCTGACTTTTTTTTTTAAAGATTTTATTTATTTATTTGAGAGAGAGAACACAGAGGAGGAGTGAGAGGTAGAAGCAGACTCCTTGCTTAGCAGGGAGCCCGATGCAGGGTTTGATCACAGGACCCTGAGATCATGACCTGAACTGAAGGCAGACACTTAACTGACTGCGCCCCAATCCTGACTTTCTTACTATATAATTGTGTGTTCACCTATCTCTTATTTAGTCTATTGGATCACATCTGATTATGACTATTACCATCCATTATGTTTTATGAAAACTTTATTATGGACATTTAAGCACATACATGAAAGAAAAAAAAATGAGCTGATGTATACATCTCCTGATTTCCATAATCTTCAACACACGGTCATTCCTGTCTCATCAGTGTCCACCCACTAACACCCCTGTCACACCTCAGAAACATTTGAAGCAAACCCTACATGTCATATCTGTAAATATTTATATCTAAATATTTCATTATGTATCTGCTATAAAAAAGGTTATTGACCTTTTCCTACTCTATTTTAACAGCTCTTTATATATCAGTTATATCAGTTCATTGCCTTTGATATGTAACACATCCTTTCTCTCCTTGTCATTTATTATTTTTTTGTTTTATTTTTGTTTTTTTTTATGCAATTAAAATTCTTCTATGGAATTAAATTTAGTAATCCTTTCTTTTATTTCCTCTGGTTTTAGATCACAGGACTTTTCCCTACTCCCAGGTTAGAGGTATTGACCTTTGTTTCCTTATAATATTTGTAGATGTAATATGTAGATTCTTCATAGAACACAGTCACAATTATTACACTTAAGAAAAAATTCCTTAATATCAAATGCCCAATCAGTATTCATATTTTCTCAATTATATATTTTTTAAGGTTTATTTGTTTGGGGATCTTTGTAAGGTCATACACTGTGATCATTTAATTATGTTTTTTAAAAAATTTTATTTATTTGAGAGAGAGAGAGTGTGCGAGACAGATCACGAACAATGGGGGGAGGTTGGGGAGGGACAGAGGGAGAGGGAGGCTCGATCCCAGGACCCCGGGATATGACCTGAGCTAAAGGCAGATGCTGAACTGACTGAACCACCCAAGGTGCCTCTAATTATGTTTCTTAAGTCTCTTTTAGTCAATAGATTCTCTCTTCTTTTCTGCTTTTTTTTTTTGCATCTCCATGGGCTGTTCAACACATTCTCTCTCCTTTGTGTTTTCAGTAAATTGATAGATTTAGAGAACCGGTCATATTCAGGTTTGAATTTTATGTTGTTGTTGTTGTTGGTATTACTTCTTACATGGTGTTTTCTACTTCCCAGGAGGTACATAATATCTTGGCATTTCTTTCTGTGAGTTACCAACCATTGATGTTTGTTGTCTAGGTTCATTATTTCATTACAATTCGCAAAATGGTGATATTCTTTTCATTATTAGCTGCAGAAAACTTCTGTAAAGAACTTTCCCTCATTGACCATCATTCCCCTAATGTAGAGGCCATTGTAAAAGGGCACGAAAAAAATTTTGATTCTTTCCGTTTAAATACTGGTTTTCAAAATGGTGGTTTCCTAAAATCTTGCAAAGATAAACATTTTTTGCAGGGGTGGGAGCAGCTCCGTGGAGGTGTATTTTGAACACATTAATTGAAATACCTTTTGTCCATTTCAAAATATTGTCTCAAGTTTGTACTGTTGGAGCTCATGCAGGTTAGTTCATGAGACTTTTGACATGATCCCAGTATTCTTTGATAGCTTCTTTGCTTCTGGAATGATAAGATGTTCCAGGCTCATTTTCCGCATTTGCTGAGCCAGATCTGGAATCAGTCATTTTTTCAAAGAGCGCTGATTCTTTTAGTGGGATATGGTATTTAGAGGCCATAGAGGCAAATATATGTATTTATATACATATATATATGTGTGTATATATATTTATTGTATAAATACTTAAATACAAATACTGTATGTAGTATATACATATATAAATATATATTTATTTATATATTACACTATATATACTACACCAAATGTACTTAGTACATATGTACATGTATAGCATATGTGATAGTTTAGTTAGTATAATTAATTTGCCTTTATGCAATGCATTATGCAGTGCAAAAGATTGAACATCCTTTCAAATGGTTAAAAGTCTTTGAACTTTTTTGACTATAAACTGTCTCCATATTTCTTTTTTCTTTTTTTTTGATTTTACTTATTTATTTGACAAAGAGAGAGAGAGACAGCGAGAGAGTGAACACAAGCAGGGGGTCATGGGAGAGGGAGAAGCAGGCTTCCCAAAGAGCAGGGAGCCTGATGCAGGGCTTGATCCCAGGACCCTGGAATCATGACCTGAGCCGAAGGCAGACGCTTAACGACTGAGCCACCCAGGCGCCCCTCTTTTTTTTTTGAAGATTTTACTTATTTGAGAGAAAGAGCGTGAGTGCAGGGTGGGGGGCGGAGGGGAGGGATAGGGACAAGCAGATTCCATGTTGAGTATAGAGCCTGACCTGGGGCTTGATCTCATGACCCGGAGATCATGACCTGAGCCGAAACCAAGAGTCCTAACGATTAACTGATTAACCAACTAAGCTACTCAAGAGCCCCTGTCTCTTCATATTTCTGGCTTGTTTTGGTTATTGACCTTTTCCTACTCTATTTTAACAGCTCTTTATATATCAGTTATATCAGTTCATTGCCTTTGATATGTAACACATCCTTTCTCTCCTTGTCATTTATTATTTTTTTATTTTATTTTTGTTTTTATGCAATTAAAATTCTTTTATGGAATTAAATTTAGTAATCCTTTCTTTTATTTCCTCTGGATTTAGATCACAGGACTTTTCCCTACTCCCAGGTTAGAGGTATTGACCTTTGTTTCCTTATAACATTTGTATAGCTTCATTTTTTTTTTTTTTTACATTTAAATCCTTGATTCATTTGGTATTTACTTGGTATATGGTTCAAGAAAAAGATGCAGTTTTACCCTAACACCATTTATAAAAACTCTATGTTTCCCATAAACTGCGACAGTTTATTGCTGTTCAGCTCCCAATCCACATCCTTCACTGGCTGCTCTGTAATAATTGAGATTGGCACTGTAAAATTTTCTCCTTAGCCAGCTGGTGTGATGTTAAGTTTTGTTAGAAGAGGGTGCTGGAAGGACACTGGATGAGAAAGTGGTTTAGAGAGGACTTGGAGGCTTGGATCCTGTAGAACAGACAGCTCTCTAGCAGCCAGCTCCTGTAGTGACCAGGGGTCACTAATATCCAGTGGTTAGAAACTTCCTCTGGAGCTCCCTTTTGTAGTTTTTACAGCAGTTATGCAGCATGGAACCTTTCTGGATGACTTTCCTCAGTGACCCAGAGGGAGGATTTCAGTGAGTCTTGCTTGTGTGTCAGCAGAGCAATTTATCTTTCTTTTTTTTTTTTTTTTTAAAATTTTATTTATTTGACAGAGACAGATACAGCGAGAGAGGGAACACAAGCAGCGGGAGTGGGAGAGGGAGAAGCAGGCTTCCCGCGGAGCAGGGAGCCCGATGCGGGGCTCGATCCCAGGACCCCGGGACCATGACCCGAGCCGAAGGCAGACGCCCAACGACTGAGCCACCCAGGCGCCCCAGAGCAATTTATCTTTCATCCACTGTTGTATGGCTGTGCCCTTTCCATCAAGGTCTGGATCTCAACCTGGTGTGTGAGTGTGGTGTGTGAAAGTTGGCTCTTTCTTGGGTACTCTTATCTTGGCACTAGAGGTAGGGACCACTCCTTATTTCTGCTACTCCTGTATTCCATAGAGTTCTCTTTACTTCTTACTAGCTAATCTCCTGTACTCCCAGTTTCTTGTTATAGTTAATAATTTTTCAAATATGTTTTAAAATGTTCTTTTTTTTTTTTTTTTAAAGATTTTGTTTGAGAGAGAGAGAGCACATAAGGTGGTGGGCAAAGGGAGAGGGAGAAGCAGGCTCCCTGTTGTGCAGGGAGCCCAATGTGTGGCTTGATCCCAGGACCCTGAGATCATGACCTGAGCCTAAGGCAGATGCTTAACTGACTGAGCCATTCAGGTGCCCCTAAAATGTTACTTCTTTTATTCATTTTTTTTCTTAGAAAAATCCAAATATCTTTTAATTTTTTAAGATATAAAACTTTAGAGAATTTAAAAATAAAAGTATTTCTTGGGTGTCATATTTAAATTACATAAGCCTTAATGAATAAGAAAGATTAATTCAATCTGCTAAGTTATAGGTTACCTCAAAAATTACGGTGATGATGCTAGACAAACATTTTTTTTAATTGAAGTATAGTTGACATATAATGTATTAGTTTTAGGTGTACAACATAGTAATTCGATAGTTCTGTACATTCTGTGATGCTCACCATGATACATGTAATTATTATTTGTCACCCTACAGAGTTATTACAGTATTATTGACTGTATTTCCTACGTTGAACTTCTCATATCCTTGTCTTATTTATTCTTTATTTAGTTAATGATTCTTTATATTAAAATTTCCTTGTTCCAATAACTGTGTGGTTTATCACCTGATTGGATCTTGACTGATACACCCAGTGATAGGAGATGCTACCTTTACTATAAACTAAATGTCTATATGTAATTTGATCTTTTTCTGTATTTTTATATTTTATTCCATTAGCTTGTCTAATTTTGGGCCAGTATCAAACTGTATTAATTATAGAAGTTTAATAGTATTTTTTTTTTAAAAGATTTTATTTATTTATTTGAGAGAGAGAGAGAGAGCATGAGCAGGGAGAGGGAGAAGCAGACTCCTCGCTGAGCAGGGAGCCCAACACAGGGCCAGTTCCCGGACCTGGGGATTATGACCTGAGCAGAAGGTTGACACTTAACCAACTGAGCTACCCAGGCACCCCAAGAAGCTTAATAGTATTTTTAAAAAGTCTGTTAGTGCTTGCTTTTCCTCATTGCTATTCTTTTCTAATGTTTAACTAGCTTTTCTTGCTTATTTTTAAAAATGAATTTTCCATCAGAGAAATACCTGGTGACATTTAAATAAAAATCTGGATTGTAATCAATTTATAAATTAGCTTAGAGAGGACATCTTTATGATATTGAGTCATCCTATCCAAAACCAGGTATGGCTTTCTATTTGTTGAAGGGAACTTTTTAGTATTTCTGCAGTGTTTTCTGGTTTTCCTCAGATACAGTCTGAGCTCCCTTTTCTTTTGTTGTTGTTCTATCTTCTAGTCATTTTTTTTTGTTTATAGTTATGAAGGCTATTGGTTTTATAGTTAGCTAATTTATTAATTTTTCTTATTTTTGTAGTAAATTTTGTTGCTTCATTTGGGTTACTTCTTTCCAATTCAAATACTTCTAAATGTTTTCTCTTATCTAATAGCTAAAACCATCTAATAGCTAATGGATAATATCTCCATCACAACATTAAACATTAGCAGAGATACTAGCATTGGTATTAGTTTCTATCTTAGTGGAATAGCCTCTAGTATTTTCTCACTAAGTAAGATTCTAGATTTTTTGTGGAGGCAGTGTCTGTTAAATCATAATTTATAGATTTTTTATTAAAAAGATTTATTTATTTGAGAGAGAGAGAGAGAGCGAGCATGGGGGAAGGGGCAGAGGGAGAGGAGAGAGAATCTTAAGTGGACTCCATGCTGAGCATGGAGCCCAGTGCAAGAGCTTGATCTCATGACCCTGAGATCATGACCTTAGCTGAAACCAACAGCCAGAGGCTTAACTGTCTGCACCACCCAGGCATCTGTAGTGATTTTTTTGTAAAAAAAAAAAAAAAAAAAAAAAAGAATGGGCCCTTGATTTTGTCAATGCGTTTACTAAATCTATGAAGACAATCAAATGACTTTTCTGCTTACCTCTATTAATGGGATAGATTATATTAATGATTTCCTAATACTGAACTATTTTTGCATTCCAGAATAAACCTCACATGGTCATTTTTTATATTTGTTAATATTCTATTTAAGATTTTTATATCTTTGAAAGGAGCAAGATGGCAGAGGAGTAGGAGACCTACATTTCATCTGGTCCCAGGAATTCAACTAGATAGGTATCAAACCATTCTGAACACCTATGAACTCAACAGGAGATTGAAGAAAAGAATAGCAGCAACTCTCTGAACAGAAAAGTGACCACTTTCTGGAAGATAGGATGTGCGGAGAAGTGAATCTGTGGTGATATACAGGAAGATAGACTGCAGGGAGAGTGAGCCTTGCTACCGGCAAGTGATAGAGCAGCGGAGCAGAAAATCGGAACTTTTAGAAGTCTGCTCCGCTGAGGAACGTAACTCCAGTGGCTAAGCTGGGGGTGGAACCCTTGCTGGGACAGTGTGGTCTCAGGACCCTTGGGGTCACAGAAAGACCGGGGGTGCCTGAGTGCAACAGAGCTCCCAGGTATTGGAGCAGGGAAGCCGGCTACAGAGACGGAGCTGAGGAGTGGGCTCTCAGCTCAGGGTTGCCATAAACCATGATTCGCAGCACAGTTGGGCCACTACTCTTCCAGCAGGGACCCAACAAGCAGCAGATCCAGGGAGACTCCCCTTCCTCTCCCAGGAGGAGCAGCGTGGGAGCTCACTGCAGGAATCTGCTGGGTTTGGAGAATCCAAATGGGGTCGTGTGCCAGAGACAGAAACGCTCGGTCACAGGCCGGGTGAGCATGGAGTGTGGCCAGATACAGGAAGATGGGAGTGATTGACTGCTTTTCTCTGGGGGCTCACTGAGGACTGGGGACCCGAGCTCTCAGCTCCTCTGGGGCAGAGATTGGGAGGCCGCCATTTTCAGTTTCGTCCTCCAAAGCTGTACGGAAAGCTTTCAGGGAACAAAAGCTACCAAAACCAAACCCGAGCAGATTACTTAGCCTGTCCCTGGCAAGGGCAGGGCAATTCCACCTCTGGCAAAGACATTTGAGAACCACTGCAACAGGCCCCTCCCCCAGAAGATGAGCAAAAACAGCCAGCCAAGATCAAATTTACCCATTAATGAGAATGGCAGAACTCCAGCACTTGGGGAACACAGCACATTGAATTCATGGCTTTTTTCCCCATGATTCTTTAGTCTTTCAAAGTTAATTAAAAAAATTTTTTTTCTTTTTCTATTTTTTTGGAATGTTTCTTTTTCCCTTTTTTTCAACCAACATCTTATCAATCCCTTTTTAAAAAATCTTTTTTATTTTTCATTTTTAGAGTCATATTCTATCCCTTCATTGTAGTTAACCTTATTTTTGGTATATATATATAAGTTGTTCCCTCTTTAAAATTTTGGGATACAGTTTCTTCTAACAGACCAAAAAATA